>NC_031773.1:26451570-26687812 GCF_001522545.3 Parus major | reverse complement strand
CTGAGGGGGCGCGGGGGGCCTCCATCTTGGCATCCCTTCCTCCCTCCCTCTTTCGCTCTCTGGCTCCGCCACCTCGGTTAAAACCGGGGTGGAATCGCCACTGTGCCACCGCTCAGGGGCTCCCGGACCGACCCGGCCCTGAGCCTCCCCGGCAGCGCCCGTGCCCGGCAGGCCCCCGGGCCCCGCCTGTGCCCTCCCCCGGCCAGGGATAGCCGAGCTCTCCCCGCCGCACCCCCGGAGCTGCCCCCCCGGCAAGGGCGGTGTTTTAAATAGCCGCATTATTTTAGCCCGGCAGTGCCCCTCTAAATAGATGGTTTCAGCGAGTTCCCAAACTGGAGACAAGGATATTATTTTACACTCGAGAATTGTCCTGTTGAACTCGTTAAATTTACAGTTCACAAGTTCAGGAAGGCGGGCGCTTGGATGCGATCACTGAAAGGGAAGCTCTGCGTGACACCATTTGGAGAAGAGTCGCGAACGGAGCTTATTCCAAGTAAACCTTTCTGCTGAACACACCTCTTAGAGAGCTCTCCTTCCCTTTCATATCAGTTCATTTAATGCGCGACATCAGAAATTATTTTAATGTAATTTTGAGGCTTCTATGGGCTGTGCTCAGTATTGCTCAGAATTAATCCAACAATACCTTTAACATGTAGTAAATGTGATTAACTGCTGCTGCTCCTGAATTTGCCTTTGGACCAGCCGCCGTAGGAATAGCCTTTTGTGCATTGCAAGGTGGCAAGTTTTGTAGTGGTTAACCATTACACATTTCAGGGAAGAGCTCTCAAGGTGAACTTTATGGTGATAACTTAATCGTGCAAAACACAATGCCTGAGATGAGCAAATAGCCCTTACCCTGCATCTCTGCAGAAACGATATTACAACCCTGGCAAGTTAAATCTGAGCATCTGACCTTCTGAAAACAATACTTGAGATGAATAACAGATACTGTAAATGACGCAGCACGTGAATAAATATCCAAGGGGTAAACAGTAAGTCAGACATTACTGCTTCAGACTTTGGAGATATTCAAACTCCTATCAATCTGAGGCCAGGATATTAATGTTTGAGACCAGAATATGCAAAGAAGAGTAGATGAATGTGAATAAGAACCATTTTATATAAAGAGAAGTGTTCCAATGTTCTTTACTTGGATCTGTTTGCTAACATTTTCTTTTTTGCTATACAACTCCCATGTTTCCAACTGATTTAACTATAAAAACACCACAGTCTAAGTAAATGTGCATCAGTGTATACAGGGATGGCCTTAAAATGCTAGGATATTGCCTGACTACTTCCACAATATAATGTTCCATCGGGAGATTGTGTAGCCACTCCTGGCTTTATGAAAATATAGGTATAAAATGCAGAGACAAAACTGTATGAGAAATCATCTGTTTGTTTGCATCCCTGATGGATTCCACAGGCAGCATGGTGTGCCAAACCTTCAGGAGGTGGACTGTAGAACTGCAGGACACTTGAGGGGAAAGATTTGAGTTGAATGTTTACCTTTCTTAAAAAGTAGGATCAAAGATCTGGTTGGTATTTGGATAGCCAGAATACAATACTTTATGAACACAAACCAGTGGGCTGTGGCAAACAACTTGGTGGAAATTAGACCACAAAACCTGTGTAAATAAAGAGATTTTGCAGTTGCAGGTAGGGTGTAAAAAACAACTCTATATTGATATATAAAACAGCTCTACTGATGTATGATGAAGCTGAAGTGTTGCAGCTGGTATGATTACACCAACATGATTCCTTTGAGAATTTTTAATCTATATTTTTTTATACTGCATATATAAAACAGATATACACATTCAACAGCATAAAGCAGCTCTTTCAAAATTGTGGCATAATTATTAGTAAACAAGTAAATTCAAAGGTTTATACAGATAGGATCTACTGGTGATGCTGGTAATGGCATCTGCTAGTCTGGATGACAGTATGATGGTGGTACCAAGCAAAAAGAAACAGGTGAGCTTGGTGGCATAGACAACAAGAGCCTTTATGATAAGCAGAAGCTTTGTGGCTGAAGGAATATTAGCTTACAGAGTTCTCTGCTGCCTTGTGTCTTTTCTGTAGTCATCACATTACTTTTCGTAGCCTTTCTTCTCACTTTGTCTGCTGCAATTGTATCCATGGATGGGCAGTTCTGAACATAGTCTTAAGTCTTCACACGCCTTTATTGCCAACATTGGTTTACTTAGCTCTCATCTACTGCTTTCTTCTATATTGATCTGTTGGAGTTTTTGTAGTCTTTGTTTAGGGAAGCACTGATCAGGTACACAAGATATCTATTTGAGATACAAAATTGATTCACGATTGCAGTATTGTGACAAAGGAAAAAATCTATCAGAAATTTGTCTGTGATGGTATCAGGTGCAATGTGGATCTTGAAAAGTGTTTTTAGGAAGGGGTTACAAATAAAATACTCAGAGAGCTGATTCTTTGGTAAAGGCTAGTGTTGGCTGAAAATAATGACTTGATTTTCTTTTCCTAAAGCAGACATTTAAAAGTGATGTAGAAAGACATCTTTGGTTGTTCATCTCACCTAACTTTAGATGTCTACTATGTGAATGTCTGCATCTGAGCTAGTCACTCTCTCCACTGAGCATAAAAGGAACCAAAAATAGGCACTTTTAGTGCATGATTCATCTAACCCATTTTAGATGTCTACATTAGAATAAGCCAAGTTGCATCCTAGAAATGCTTGTTTCTCTCCGTTGACTGTAACAGGACCAGCGGGTGTCTCATATAGCTGTAAATGTCTGCACTGTAAGAGTCTGCATGTACTCAGCTGAATGCCATCCATGTGATTTTAACATGAGTTATCCCACTGTCCCACTGTTCCACTTGTTTTGAGGTCGTACAATAGTGAATGGAGCATGGTGTAGCCTGCAAAGTACTTTGCACAAAGTAAAAGGGTGAGGTATACTCCACTGAATGTATTGAAAATCAATTAAATTTAGACTAATCATATTCAGTAGATTTTGGGGGGCCCCAATCAAACACTGAACAACTTTTGAGACGAATTTTAATCTATTTTATTTATGGGCACTTCACATTCCTTGTGGAGGTTTTTTTGATACTGTAGTAGTAAAGTAAATGCACTTAACTGCTGGACTAACACTCTTCAGAAGCTAGTATTTATTTACTACAGCAGGATAAAAAGAGAATATTTCTAAGCAGAAAAGAGACCAAAGACAAGATCAAAAGCTTAAGTGATAATGTCTAATGTTAAAAGCTGCACTTCTTGGTAACAGTGACAAATCAGCTTTCACAGAGCACCAGGCAGAGGATGTGTTTTGATGTAAAATAGGTTGAGAACTAGGGTAGCAAGAGGATAGCACAGGAAAGACACTGCATGGAAGTGTTGTGATGTGCTGTCAACAATTGAAAAGTAATTTAAGGCTTCAGAGCTATTCTCTCAAAAGATAATTTGTGACTAGAGTGAGGTACTTCCATGTCTGATCCATAAGCTATCACCTAGATTTCCCTTAGAAGAAATCAGACTTCTCCCGGAACCCAAGAAGGCTAGCAGGCTAAGCAAAGAGCCAGTTGGAGACAGCCACGTGGAAATGCCATGGTTTCAATCATGCCTATTTAGGACTTCAGATATTCAAAGCTGGTGGTAAATACTGCCAGAGATTCACAGGGTGGAAACTTCCTTCACGAATTAGATGCTTGAATGCAAAATGAAAAGACGTGATCCTGTTCTTTGAGAAGCAGATGGAGAGGAGGAACTGTCGGTGCTGTCACCTGCCCATCGTTCATTCATAACTTGAGTGCTGATAAAGAAAGCAGAAACTCTGGGCTAAGTTGTTTCTTTCACTTCATGAACTTCAACTTCTCAAGGCACAAACTTTAGAAAACATCTGAGGATGAAGACAGAGTTTTCAATCCACCCTTACAGGATAGTTAAACACTGAGAGAAAGTGAGATTGCTCACATAAAATACATCTCACACAAGCAAGAAAAGTGCAATTGATATTTTTGACTATGTAGGGGGAAACTTGAGTTTTAACCCTATGTCTACACGTATTTCACTGCTTTTTTTGTGTGTCTTTTTTGTTGTTGTTGCTCTTGTTACATTTTTAAGTGGCCTCGGTTGTTCCCAATAACTTGAGTGTCTAAATTATACCTTGACTAATGATTATAGCATTCTCTCTTGTGCCCATGAGTGCCTAATAATTCCATATCAAGTGAAATACCTTCAGAAGGAGAGATGAAAACACCATTTTATTTAGGAATACTCAATTTCTTAGCTGCTAGTTAGCAAAGGCTGAAAAAAGTTGATCATATATGAAACACCCTGAATAATTCTAAGTGCAGGAAGACAGTACCATCAGCTTGGTTTTGTGTCAAGTTTAATCCATCAGGTGGATGTGCTCTGAGAATGTTTAAGAGACCAAATTTTTCAGGTAAAATGAAGATATTAACTTTTTAAAACATTTGCAGATACCATTATATGCAGACAACAGTACTTTTGTCCTTGCTCAGGAGGTGATCTCAAGGGATATAAAGAACCATTGGAACTTTCTGAAACTTGAGAGAGAAAGGATTATAAAATTTGTATTTAATATGATCCCTGTCATATTACAGAAACTACATCTGTTTTTGACAGCTGTGTTCAACATGGTAAAATGGCTGAAGTTAATGGAAATTTGATATTAATTTCAACAGGACCAATGTTTTATCTGATATGTAAATAAAGGAAGGAAGTCCTTCACACTCAGTGGATTAAACTGTCTGCAAACACCAAACACCTTTTGTATGTATAATTAGATCTCACATTTTTTCCATAGAAGAGGTTGGCTGAGACAGTTGAAAATCTCTCAAAAGCATAACTCAAGGTTCAAGGTTCTTGAAAAACCGCTCCACAAAGATCAAGTCTACAGACACCAGGCAATTTGTCCAAAGGACTTCTAAAGTGTTGAATACTAAGCAGCTCCTTTTTCAAAAGCAGGAGCTTAAAGTCAAGCTTGATGTTATGATTTAACCAGTTTCATCCTTCAGCAAAGTGTCTCACATGTTACAGGACTTTGTCTTCAGTGGAGTTTTTTTCCATTATAGAAATGATCTAGGAAGAAATACCAAGATTCTGGAAATGCCTAATAATAGTTATTAGAGCCGTAACTCTTGCTTTAGTGAAATTTCATTCCTATCCATCAAGTATTAATGCATTTCTTTATTCTGTATATCCATAATGTGAATGAACGTAATGATTTTCACACACAATCTCATGTATTGAAATTTTTTATGATGACAGAGAAAAAGAGCAAAGCCAGTGAAAAAGTAAGGTCTGCTACTTTTTCAAATACATAAATTAAAATTTTGATCACTTGTATAAGCCTTAGTAAAAAAGGTAAGGCTTTGCCTGGGAAACTGAGAAGACAGAGAAAGAAACTTTGTGAAAAATTGTATCAATTAAGTCCTTTTGAAGTTATCCTTTAGTCTCCAACTACAAAAATACCCGAAGGGCTTTAGTCTGCTTGCTTAGGATACACCTTTTCTTTAAATCTGCTGTGCCGTCTGAGGATGAAATTAGTTTTAAATTACAAACACACCATTGCCCTAATGGTTTATGTTTGGATTTCTTTAGCAGTAAGAAAATCTCTGGATAAATTGACTGGCTCTACCGCAGAGGGATGTCAGGTCAGGTTGCTTTCTGAAGCAGACAATAGCAAACAATCAGCTTTATTTTTTTTTTGCATAATCAAACATATATCCAAAATTGTCTTGTATTAGTCACCATATCAGGAAAAAGATTTTAAAGATTATTTTTAAAGATCCAGAAAACTATAATTACTTCAATTGAAAGATTTCACTCTTCAGGGTTTTATTTATGGTTGTCCAAAATGCTAAAACCCCTGATTTCTGACTCTGAAAATGTACAATTCACAGTGGCAAAACACCAAGGGTAGGAGGAAAAGCAATCCTTGTGCAGTCCATTCCTTCACTTACAGTGAGTACTGTTGTGTGGTGTGTGAGTATTCTCAACTTTAAATGGCACTGAGATTAGTTAATAATTCCTAGGGTCTGTCATAGTTCAGGCACAAAATGGTGTTTAGAAGCTGTGATTGATGACCACTGCAACAGCCAACCAGTAGCCCTCTTGAAACCAGGAAGAGGAGTTGAGATCCCATGGGAATTCTAGTTGCATGGACCTCTAGGTATGAGCTGGGAACTTGGAAAGGTTCAAGAAATCTGCCCCAGATGAATCAAATACTTTAAATTACTCAGAAAAAAAAAAAATAAATCTGAAAATGGTAATTAGGGAACAAAAGAAAATAATTAAACCCAGTACATTTGTGCATCATAAGAAATGCAATTACACACATTTAACAAAAGAAAGGAATTTTAAATTTTAAAATGCTGAGATTTTCCAAATGCTATCAGGTGACATACTGCTAGACATAATTTCCACATGCTTTTGAGGTTAACTTGAGGTGCAACAAATTTGCAAAAGTCCTGTTTCATGTGCAGCAGGAGCATCAACATAAACAGAAGGAATACCATTTTTTATCCCCTCATTCCTAACAGAAAATTCCACAGATACATAAATGACAAGCATATCTATTTAGTTTTACTATTCTGTCTCTAACAAATGAGCTTCTGCTTGTGTTTTTGTATTTTGTTTAATCATTTCTGGTTCATGGTTTACTGGCATAGCACTCCTCAGTACAGGAGTATGTCCTATGCCAAATGCTTCATTATGTTCTCTTCTGCTTGATTCCCCCTAACCCTCTGCCCTTTGCCACATAGTCCCCAAGCTTCGTTATTTTTCCATTCCTTCCTGGCAAGAGCATATAATTTTCCTTTCACAAACTAGAGGAAAGTTACAGAGGTTCTAAGAACACTGGAAGTTACTTTTCTCTGTCTCACTACTTACACTTTGCTGGAAGAGATGTTATCAATTACAGCAATTATGATAAAGTTTGGGTATCTTCCATTTCTGTGCTGTGTGTCACTCAAACACACAAAACCCTGTAATTATTATGTATGATCCGAAGTGTTCATGCTTTTGTCTCACTGGAAGTGAACCCTTTTCCAATTTGTATTCTGAGATTGTCAGTGTTTCATTCTGTAAGTACTATTGCTCCTTCCAAAGTGCTCAGGCAAGGCTCACATTTAAAGGATAATCACACGCCTCTTCCAGTGTCAGAACCTGTTTCCCAGGTTGCTGTGATGCTGACTGCTATAGGAGTCCATCAGTTGCCTCAGCTCAGGAGTTCCTTTGAGTATTTTGAAAACTTTCAGAAGCAAATTAGTGCAGTTACCAGCTATATGGCCTCAAATCAGATGGCTGAAGTGACAGAGCACAGACTGTGTGATAATCCATCATTCACCAAGAGTGGTGAAAAAAGGTTTTCCTGGTTTACTCAAACTGACCCCAAAAAACCCGTGTTTTTTTTCATTGCCAACCAGTTGAGGGAAGGGATTGTCCCATTCTGCTCTGTGCTGGTGCAGCCTCAGCTCAGGCACTGTGTGCACTTTTGGGCACCACAATATAAGAAATATATTAAGTAATGAAAGAGCATCCAAGGAAGGGCCACGGAGATGGAGTCTAGAGGGGAATATGGAAGGCCTTATAGGAGCCTACTGCTTCATCATGAGGGGAAGAGGAGGGACATGTGCCAATCTCTTCTCTCTGGTGATCAGTCATTGAACCCAAGAGAACGGCATGAAGGATTAGGCTGGATATCAGGAAAAAGTTTCTCACCCAGAGGGTGGCTGGCACTAGAACGGGCTCCCTGGGGGAGTGGTCACAACACCAGCCTGACAGAGCTCAAGAAGTGCTTGGACAACACTCTCAGGCACATGGTGTGACTCTTAGGGCTGTCCTGTGCAGGGCCCAGGGTTGAACTTAATAATTATCTTGAGCCTTTCTGACTCAAGATAGTCTGTGATTCTCTGATTACTTTAATAATAAAGGCAGAGTGGAAGCAAGATTAAAAATGTAAAGCATTGCAGTTTTGTCGCGCCTTGGTGCTTAAAGTCCCAGCTGGTGATGAGCAAGGTGGTCTGTAAGCTGGCACTGGCTCTCATGCATGTAGCTGACAGACTCTGATGCCCACAGCAAGAGGCAATGTGGGTCTAACAATCTTAGGATTTGTGGAACTGATTCTGTTCCACAGAACTGATTTTTAAATCTAATATAGTCCCTAAAACAGAGTCAGGAAAATGCCTATATTTTTTACAGGCAACTTCTAACTGGATGTGGAAACATTCAGGTTTTTTTTCTGGATGTGTGTATGCACATGTTCACTATTTTTCACTACCATGGATCACAGAAACAGCTTTAAGTCTGAGTTCCCTCACATATTTATATATGCTAAATAATAATTTCATTTAGCACATTCAATAGTAATTTGCATTTTATAGATGAGTATCTGTAATCAATACACAGATGAATTTGAAGCTTATGGTTTCAATCTGTGCCTTCAAACCAAATAAATTCATCTGTCATCTAGATTTCTCTTCAAAAACATGGTATATATATTACCTTTGACATCAAACTTTATTTTTTTCTGCTAAACTTCACTTATGTTCTGAAATTATTTTTTGTTGTTCATTGTGATTAAGGAGGAACCTTCTACCATAAAAATCAATCCCTTGGCACCATCTATGTATGATCTTCTGTTACTATAGCTATGTAATAATGATTTTCTAATTTCTTGTATCATCTGTTGTTCTAAGAAACATTTGTGCTCTGCTCAAAGGCTTAGAAATGCTGTAACACTGACATTTTTCAACTATTGCATTTTTTTTCTGTAACACTTCTATCATTTTATGTTCTATGGCAGAAATTCAAGAATTAACACGAAGAGAGCTATCTTAGGCAAGTTCACTCTTTTCCAGAAATAGACAGAGAAAAAGATGAGCACAAAGGTTGCAATTTACAATTATTTACAATTTAATAAAAATAATTTACAATTTACAATTGTTTATAACATCTGTATTTGATTTCAAAATTAGGCATGTGATCTTTCTACAAGGCAGGACTTTACATCACAGCATTAGAAGGGTATCAGAAGTCAGACAAGTTCCACAGGGCAGAGATAAAAAATATAAGAATTCTTCAGAATGGGGAACAATAACATAGAAAAAAAATGATCTATTTTGGGAAAGAAAAAGGGAACATCTTGAAACAGTACTCAAGTCGGAACTCCTACAGAAATGCTATCATACCTTTTGTCCCTGGGGGAGTAAACCTGGATTCACAACAGCTATTTTTCTAGACCTTGAAAGCAAGATGAGAATAAGGCAAGATGACTTGTGTGAATGAAACTTTGAAATCCTAGACATCTTCACCGTGATGAAGAAGGGTAGATGCAGCACTTGCCACCATCTACTGTGACGTCTTGTTTTAGTAGCAATAGACACGTATGCTTAGAGATGAGAGACAACACAGTTCTAGCACATATACCTGGATGAAAATGTAAAACACTGACATTGAGCATTCTCTGATCTGATTTGTTGACCTTCACAGAACTGACTGTAGACCAGAGGTTAACACTAAAATACAGACTAGCTGTAGCAGTTATTGTTTAATTTAAGCTAAAGGAAGGCTACATTGCTATATCTCTATAAAGCTGTTTGAGCATGTCTGCATCAGATTAGAAAATCATTCAATCATTTTCTAATCTTTTGTTTACTGCTGTGGAGAAAGGGTTTATCAGATTCAGTGTTTGTTTTTACAAATACAGTTTGACAAGGTGACTTGCCTTCTGAAGAAGCTCTTCATCCTCATTTCTTTTTAGGTAACTAGGGAAGAAAAGCTGTCCAGAAACTGTCATAAGAAAAGTACATACTTCTGAGCACCTAATTAGATGTTTTCTTTGCCGCTTTGAAAAGGCTTTGGCTTTGCTTTGTGCAGTTTCATATTCCTTCATTATCTTCCCTTAGAATGCCTCTGGCTGCATCCCTAATGCTTTCAGGCTCTGGAGAAAGACTCAGCTGTTGTCCAGAGGATCCATGTTCCACAAGGAACATGACTTTCACAGTTCCAGTCAGGGCACCTCCTCGTGCTGTGCAGTGATTTGAGGCTGCCAGCACATATTCCATGCCCCCTCCATGAGGCGTGCTTTCGTAGATTCACAGATAGCACTTCTCTGAAAGAGCATAGCAGCACAGGCACATATTGGGACCAACAGGGTTTTATCACCACCAGCAGCAGACTGCCCTTTCACACACGAGAAAAATAAATTTGGAATACTAGCCTGCCTATCTCTGTGTCACTCCATGGTGACAACCAAAGTCATACAAGTAGCTTGTAGAGTTAGCAGAGCAGCACCCATGCTGATCCTTTGGCTTGTTCAGGAAACACGCTCCTTTCCACACACATCCGAGAACCTGATCCAAGACCCCTCAGCACAGGGCTGAATCTGGCTTGGAAACTTCCTTGTCTCATTGTACAGTAGATTTCTCTGGGACAGAAGGCTGGCATGGGAGTCTTCTTTTGAGGAACTGTCCCAGGCAGAAAGGAGAAGGCTTGGCACCATCCTGCTAAGAATAGCTGCCTGTTTCACAAACATCCCCGTATATCAGCTGGGCACTTGGCACCAGGTCTCTCAGGGATGCTCTCCATACTGAAGGTTACTAGAACAAGGTACCTGCTGTCAGATGGATTTTATTTCTTCCAGAGACTCCACACCTCTGAAGTTCTTTTGCAATGGGGAACCTACCATGGGAATGTTGTGCAGTGGGACCTCTTAACACTGTTAGTCTCTCACAATGCCTTCAGGGTTTGGCATTCTGAGCCCAACTGGAAACCAGACATTTCAAGTATTTTGGGGACCTGAGAACTTGTCCCTTCCAGTGCCTTCAGTGACTTAGAGCTGACTGTGAGCTACTGTGACCATGGACTATTGTTTTCTGAGGCCTGGCTGCAAAAGCTTCTTCTTTACAAGGAGCTATTGTGGGGAAGAAAGCAAAGGCATTGTGTCTTCAACAATAATAATGAACTAAGGCTTCTTCATTATGTCCAGATGGAAAGAGAACTATCTTATTTTGTGTGCTTTGACTTTTTAAAGGCCTGACCGGTCAGAAAGACCATTAATATGAAGTGGCTCCAACTCCAATGTGAAGGAGGGGTATCTGTTGAATGCCCAGTAGTTGCCCATGTCCAGCAGCTGCAGTGTCCCGTGCCAGCAGGGCCATTTGCAGGATGACTAAATGCAAATGCAGCATGAACTGCATGGTAATGATGCTGCTTTCTGGGCATGCCACAGGAACAGCATCTCATACCAGTGACCAACTCATACTGACAAATTACAGCAGCAATCCCAGAGTCATCATGGAACACATGCTGGATATATGCAGTTCAGGACACCAATATCTTTTTTAACAGTGTTTCTTTTAGTGGAATTATGATGCACCTACTTAAATGTATTTGTTTGAGAAGAGGTAATGTTTACCTGAGGGGCTGCAGTATGCTAAGCCCTGCATAATGGATGAGGAAAAGCTTTCAATTTCTCAAAGACAATCTAAAGTAGATGCATTCTACAGACTGGGCATAAAATATATAGGAACAAATATAAAATATATATGAACAACATCATGCTGGAAGTATTTTGTCTTGGTTTTTTCTTTACAACCTCCAATATACACAACCATTTATATTTATATGTATGAACCCACACAATAAACAGCTGTCCAGAGCATACTTTCTTCCTGACAATCTCATCTAAGGTTTCCTTACTTATTTGCAACTCTTCCCAATGATTTATGACATATCTAGTCAAAATACTTAAGACTTATTCTGTTATAGAGATATTCTTTCCTGCTGTATTCATAACCAGATTGTTTAGACCTGCTTGGAATGGACACAGTGCTCAAGTTTGGAAGTTATGGCATGCTTATATCCTAGTAGATTCTATAAAGAAATGCTTTGAAATTTGGTTCAGCAATGTCAACGATTTTGCCCTTTGACTCCTCATATTAAACAGCACCTGAAATACCTACCTTTCCTTATAGGATGATCCTACTCAGCTTGTAAACTCTCTAACATTTTTGCTTCTTTTTTCTTAGCAATATAGGCGGTGTTCTCCCATTGTTACAAGTTTTTTGACTGCCTGACTCACTTGCCTGAAAATACATTCAAATGAGGTTTACAAAATGACAGGACCATATTTCTGGTTTCCACAGAGCAGCTAGTGAGGGAGCATGGAACAGCACCTTTGTTGAAAAGATGCCCTAGACACAGGCCAGATTTTTAAGGAGTTGCTTTTGGGGATTTGCCATCCAAATTTTGAGACATTCTAGAAGACCATTTCCCTGTGGTATTAGTGTGATGATTATTACATCATTCAATTGGAAAACAGAGGTGTAAGAAAAAAAATCTGTTTCCAGTTTCCAAGGTCTTTAAAAAGAAAAAAAGAGCTTTTAAATGCTAACTTAGCTGAACTCAGCATTGCACTTCAAAGGTATTAGTTATCCTTCCGGTTTGTCTCTGTGGTTTTACATGAAAATGTCATATTACAGCTTCTTCCTGAAAGGTAAAGATATCAAAATGCTCCTGTTTACTTTTTATGCTAATACAACTATATGGAGAAATAGCTGTTAATGATATTGATATGAGAAACCAATATATAAAATGTAATCATAAATAAAAAGCAAAATTTGTTTCCATAAATTAAACATGCATTACCAGGGATTTAAGTAATATAGGATTTCAGAGCTTGTTTAATTTTTACAGTATATTGAAAATTGCTAATGGTTCCCCCTTACTGAAAACTGCCAACTTAATTAAAATAATTAATAGAATTGTTCTTATTAAATCTTGAAGAAAGAACAATTTAAAAAATTGTGAGTATCTGCAAGCCATGAAGGCCATCAGCAAGTACGGGACCAGGTGGCACACTGGAATTAATGGGCACATACCAGGAGCAGACACAAGTGCAGGGATGGGAATGAGGCTGAGCAGCAATCAGGGGAACTGGGGGGAAGCATCTCCTTGAGTTCACACCTCAGTGCAGCTGGAGCAAGGAAAGAGCCTACTCATCTTGTTCCTGTAGAGTGTGAGGAAGAGGCATTTGGCATGCTTATTTTTCTTTGTAAATGAATGATTGCACCAAGAATATATCTTCTAGCAGCAAATTGTCCTTTAAACTGAACAGTTCTGCAAGGTCTGAAAATATTACTTGCTGTTTAGGCAATGACATGAAAGAACCCAAACAAGTGGGTTTTCTGTCTTATGTAGCTGAATGTACAGGTCTATGGGTTAGTATCACAGCTGGCCTGGGGTGCAGTCCTTAAACTGAAAGAGGAGGCCTTGACACATCTTCTCCACAACAGATTATGTTTGTATTTAATACTTGTCATTTTGAGAATAATTTTGTAATGGAAGAAAACCAGCACTATTTGTTGACCCAGCAGAATATAAGTATTTTAATCTCTGATGAAAAATTAATGTGACCAATAAATAGTAAATACATACCAGATTTTTCTTTCACCTATCATGTGTCTTGTATTACTTCAGCGTGTATCAGCTCCCTTTACCAGCTCAGCAAGAAAAGCAAAATAAATTAAATATAAGTAATGGATCAAAACAAGACATAATCCTTATCAATTAGAACTAAAGAGAAGAAGTTGTTAAGACACTTCCACAAGCCTATGGATTCTGCTACACATGAGGAATTAATGAGTTCTCACCTGCCTCACAGGTTAAAGGGATTCAGTTGGCCATGGAGACTGGCAGGCACAGTGCATTACAGAATCCCCCTTCAGGAGGTTGATTTCTAAAATTTACATTAAATCAGTTTCTTTTGCTCTTTTAATTCTGTGTAGCTATTCTGTAACCTTGCTCCTCAGGGGTTTAGCACCTTTTATTTTCTGGTTAAATTTACTTTCTAAGTTTGAGCACTTTTGGTGTTATTCAAGTATTGTCCCTTAGCCTACTATCTTTTCCTTCTTGAAGTATTTTTAAACAGCAGCAAATTCTCTCCTTCTAGCCCTTGTTTTGTTGGATGAAACATACCACACTCTCCTAATCTTCCCCTTGGCAGCCCTTCTTTGCATCTGTTTTAGTCTGAATATCTCTTTCTCTAATAGCACTGACCAAAGCAGTAATTATAGTCAACTCTGGCTGCCTGCAGTTTGTTGACTATAAGAAATACATATATATATATATAAAATAGAATCAGTATCTTCATTTCACTGCTGGAATGGACACTGACATGAGGTATCTTAAAGTGATCACACTTCAACATTTAAAAGTTTTATTTTCTTTCCTTTGGTAATGAAACCTCCTTCAAGTAACATCTCCTTCTGCATAGATAATTAGAAACTAAGAGGTGACCTAAGAGGTCATATATGAAAACCTCAGTATTTTTTCTTTTCTGATTTTCCCTAAAGGGAGATTATTATGCCTACTCTTTTCATTTGCTCATTTGGACTCCTTCTTTCTGCCTTCCAAAATCAAAGATATTTTGTCAATTTTGCAAATCTGACATTTTCACTTTCTCAACTAAAGCCTAAACTAATCACAAAACCATAGAAAAGCTTGGGTTAGAAGAAACCTAAAAGATCATCTAGTTCCAATCCCATTGCTATGGGCAGGGGCACCAATAAAGTTCCTGATTTTATTTCCAGGACACAGGCACATTTTCAAATAGTAACACTCATCTGGTCAGACAAACCTTGTAGTCATCTCTGAATGCATAAGTTACGTAGAATGCTTCTCTACTTATTGTCTTCTTGTGATTGCTTATCCTAGACTCAAGATTCACATTGATCTAATTTTTTCAGGTTTGGTCACATTTTCCTGGCCAGGAATTCTTTGGTGCAGCGATACAGTTATTTTAGTAGCTGTGACTGCTGAGTCAATTTCAGTTTGTTAACTGGATAGCCCCACAGCATTCCCAGGGTATTTTTTCAAAGCAGGATTCTTTTAACATGATGTTCTGCAGTACAGTATTCCTTTTTCCATTGTTAACATTTTTATTCTTCAGAGGCACTTCTTTCATTCTAGTCTATTCTCTTCTCAAATCCATGCTGCACTGCAATCATATTGTTCAAAATATTCATGATCCCTGCTAGATTCATCTGTGAAGGGAATTATCATGTTCTTCAGTCCATCACATCAATCAGTTAAAACCTGCTTGTATTTGACCCAGTGCTAATTCCTCTGCTCCCTACCAATAAACCCCTTTTACTTAAAATTCTGTTTCCTAATTTAGCAAGATCTCATTCCACCACAATTCTTACTACATTTTCTGCTGTTAAAGTATCATGCAGTATTCCACAGCCAATGCCTAAAAGTTCCGGAAAATACTTTTACTTTATATAGAGTGCTGTAGGAACACATCCATAGTAGTTAGGATTTCTGGCAAATTGCTATTTTTTTTTCAACCAAAATCTAATTATAGCTCAAGTCAAATACCTATTGCATCTCCACATTTTAATACGGTTTAGCAAGGAGAACAAACTCCTCATTAGTGACTGACAGTGCAGCACTTGCAACACAAAGGATCACAGAGTTAATTTGAAGGCATTCAATACAAGCATCTTGTAAATTTATGTACACAGAGGCCCAGAACAGTCTGAATTAATTACTCCATAGCTAAACTCAATTCCATGTGTACTTTTAAAAGCCACACTTAAGAAAAATATTGTTACAGCAATAAAGAAGAGGGGGAAAAGTAGTGAATGAAGGTAAGACAGCAGCTTCCAGCAAAAACAGTATTGTCACAAATCCAGATCTTACCCTATTTGAAATAAAATACTCAGAACATGAGATTTTATTTATAAAAAAAAAATTAAATGGAAATGTTATCACTTTGTGATAGGTATGTGTTTCGTTGGATAATATTTGTCCCAAAAAACTGTGACTGGAAACTTATGAATTCAGAATAATGCCTTTGATATCTCATGGATGATGCTGTGACTTTGCTCTTTGCCAGAAAGGATGTGTGCAATGTGTGTTGTTACATGAGACTACCTGATACTGTTTGTTTTGACTTAGGATGTTGGCAACACAGTTTAACTCTGTACAAAGTACCACTATCAGAATAATATTGGCATTTCTTTTTAATATGCTTAAATCATCTCACACCTATGGGAAAGGTTTGATCTCATTATTCTTCTACTCAGTTCTTAGTAATTGTTATGCAAAAGGGAGGCTGTATAAATGAAAGATGGATTATGATCATAAATCTCTGCCTTGCATGGCAAATACAAGGGAGAGAACTGAGGATGAAAAGGATGAATGTCTGAGAAAAATAATACATGTCAAAAATAAAAATAGATCAAATTAAAAAAAAACAAAACATCCCAATCAAATGTTTTCTTGCACAATCAAGAATACTATGTAGCACCTCCAAGGATCTCAAGATGTCTGCCTCATAGTTCCTTTCCAAACTGCAGCCTAATATTTTCAATGTTTTAAAACAAGTACAAAAGGTGACTATCATAATAAATGCTATTTTTAGTAGATAATGCAATGGCAGGTAATTAGTTCCAGACAGCAAAGTGACAAATGCACTGATTTTGGTGAAATTGGATCTTTTAGCTACTGCATAGAACTTATATTTTATCTAGTCAGTATTCTCATGCACTGTAGCTGCCTACTACAAGGCAAACACTCACCGAGGCACGTGGCAAACAATCTTATTAAAAGGTACCTGCCAACATGTGACAGCAGCTGTGTGCACCTGAAAGAGCACTGCACTGTTCTGAAGAACTCCCACATAGCTTCCTGCTGTTGAAAATGCTGTTTGATACATTGGGTTGTCACAGCTCACGATATGCAGGAAGTATGCTCAAAGGAATGGGCAGTAGGACTGGAGTAAGTTCTAAACATTAACTTCACAGCCCTGACATAACTTCAGGAGAACCCATATAATTTATGTAATTTGATGTTTCAACTTCTAATTTTCTTTCTGACTAGAACTGGCACCCAAACCTGAAGCTTTTCTAAGAAACTTTTTCATTCATATGAACTATCTCAGTATTTTATTTCCTTTATCTGGAATAGCTAACTGGAATAGCTAATAGTAATAGTAACTGGAATAGCTGCTCACATGAAGTTTTGGGCTTGGGATTACTTTCAAATAAAAAATTAATCAATCTGAAGTTATTCCCATAACAACAATAAGCAGAAAGTTCTAAAAATACCCGGTGATGTTGATAATTTAATAGGCCATTTACAGTCATCCAAACATTTTACTCAATACTGTTATGTACAAAATCCACTAAAATAAAAAAAAAAATTAAATGTTATTTTTCAGAAGTAAAAGTGCAATTAACACAGGCTAAGTTTTTGCAAGAACATTACATTTCTATTAAATTCACTGCCTACATAACAGCCTAACAGGTATATTGCCTACACTAAAGTGAATGAGGATTTAGGTTTTTTTGTTAACTTTGAATAAGCCTGGTAGTTGATAAATAAAGGTTTTCTGCCATTGTAATTATCATACATACATCCAAAAATGCATTGCACAATTGTTTCCATAATTTACAGTTTTACTGACTTTCAGAAATTAAAGTAGAGCAACAGTAAGATTCATTAAGTTCCAGAAATAATTAACACCATAAAACCTTGTAACAAGTGTGCACAAAACAGCCATCCTGAATGGCTTTCTCCAGAATTCTGATAGCTTTCCAAAGATGTTATTTACCCTGAATCAATATTCTTCCTTTACAGTACCAAATGGATTTTCTGGAAGAAGATTTACATTTATCTTTCATGCATTACTTATTCACAATTTGGAAAGAAATGGCAAGCCTTCATACATGTCAGCCTTTAATTTTAGCCAGTCCTGAAGCCTCTGCAAAGCTGATTTTTCTTGTGTTAATATTTTTGCAGCTTTTCTCAGTTTTTCTTCATTTCTTTCTAAATAACGAATTCCATCTGTCTGCAGCTGACTGAGTTTCTCTTTACGACTTTCATCCAGGGGTATGTCTTCATTCATAAGAGGGTTAAATCTGAAATAAGTATCTGGAGGTAACAGTGCATCCAGCATGGTGTGAACTTCTGTATTGAAAACAAATGAAGAAAACAGTTAAATTCCCACAAGAGAGTCTAACATCCTGCAAGTGCTCTGAACAACAACTGCTCTGGAATGACACAGTAAGAGTAAATATGAGCTGCTTTGCTGAGTAAACATTTTTCTGCCACTGCCTTATTGAAACCCCTTTCTCATTAGAAGATTTGTAGATGATCCTGTAGCTCTGTTTACTCTGGAAAAGCTTCATCTTTTATTCCAAGACAACTTTACTGGTATGTCAATTAAGTAGACTTTGCAGCTATCTAGATTTTTAATTACATTCCATTCCTTAACAAGTAAGAGCATATCCTGAAAAGCAGGAATGTAACTTTCATTTTCCCATTTCAGGATACCTGTGACTTATTACACTTGGTACTAACAGAAGTAGGTATTATGAAAACAAGAGATGTTCTTCTGCAATGTCAAAGTAAAAATTTGTAGGACTGAAGCTTTATTTTGTTTAAAACTATTTTTTAAACACATTACTACAGATTTGAGGCTTGAATTTAACACACATTTAATTTAAAACATTCAAGTTAAATTATATTACTTCAGCTAACTAGTAAAATAAAAAACTATGTAATGCATTAATATGTTACTATTTTATAACCTGTTTCTCTCTCCTTTTAGATCTTTTTGTTGGCCTAGTTAAAATTCCATTTCTATCACTTCCTTCAGTATTCATTCTATCTTCTTTGTTTTCTTACCATGTTCCTCCATTCTTTTAAACATCTATTGTAATATAAAATGTCTGAAGTGAAAAAAAAATATTATGGACAAGATCAAAGCAAAAGATTCTTGTAGATTTGAAATCCTCTTGGCTTGGCTTCTCCTCTTGCAGATAACTCAGCTATGTCTGTTCTTGTCTCACCACATCCAGTTTTTCTTGCCCTATTTAATACTCTCCCTTTTTTTTTTTTCCTTCATAATTTAAGTTCCCATTTGCTCAAATCTACTCTCCTCTCTTCCCATTTCTTTTCCCTTGGTCTCCACAATGAACTTTCCTTTCTTCCTCTTCCCTTTGAATTTCTTGCCTCATTTTTCAGCTGCAATGAAACTTTCTGATAAAAAGTGGAGAGCACATATTTCCTTCCCACAATTTCCACTGCCTTTACACAAACCAAAAGGCAATCCAAAATTTAGCTTTTTCCTACTAGTGACAGTCAGCTGACAGAGACTATAGAGCAAGGGATCTAGACTGTAAGAGCATTTCTTGTTCCCTGGCTTTTTGCAGTTATCAGTTTCCTTTGTAATGGGAGGGGGAAATTATCTGTGTATCAATATTTCCTGTTTATAAAAATAAAACAGATGTAAACTGCTAGTGACAGTTCCAGTGTACTCCCATCTAGGAACCAAATTTACTTTAGAAACAGATGTTTGGCTTCTCCTGACAGCAATGGAAGTCATTAGCACTGGCAGATACAGTACAGTCCTTGGAAGAGTAAAGGTATAAAAGCATATATAAAAAATATGAGAAATCAAATACTTTTTCTGAAGCTGTTGAAAATTGATGCTCTATATTGTTCTAGAATCAATGTTCTATATCTACTAAGCATTTCTGTGTTATGGGAAAAACAAATAAAATATAAGAAAATATGATTTTTAAACAAATTCCTGAATGTGCTTTTTATCCTAAAACTCAAGTAAAAAGACTTATCCTCCATAAAATACATAATACTGGTACTAAAACTATACATAGTAAGCTACAAAGAGACCTGCTTCAATTAATTTCATGGGGCTGGTAGAGAGGAGATGGGGAAAGATGAAAGGAAAGGTTGAAGACTGTTCTCTGAATTGGAACTATAATTCTAAGAAACAAATAAAATTTTAGACAGTCACAGTACAAATGTATCTTAAGACACCAACCTTCTGTATCAGTTGCACTGTTGATAACATTTGTCAGTTTAGCTTTCAGACTGGTGTGTGTGACATTGGTCTTCACCTCACTTTCGTACCGACCAGTGCCCAGTGAAATCAGACACTGCAATGGAACATTCGGCCAGAGACACTTGCACTCATGAACTGCCAGCGCAGAAGGATTATTTAGGAGCAGACCTCCATCCTGTAAATTAAGAAGAAATACAAATATTGGTGCTATACATCTGATACGGTCATAAAAGAAACTGCAACTACAAATTAAACTAGCATAGCCCTAATATACAAAACCAATTAAAACCAATAAGCATTAATTTCCAACTTTTGTGAAATTGAATTGAATCTGTTTGTGTGATGCAGCAGCTGCCTAGCTTGGCCTCGGCAAGTCAGAGCAGCTGCTGGGGCTGTGCTTGGTTCTACTACATTATATAAAAGTGGCAGGCTGAAGCGGCAGCATTCACTGGAATGTCTAGAGAAGTTATGATTTCATTTTCTGAAAACCTTTTCAGTAAGACAGATATGCATATTGACAATTTCTTAATCAAAAATTTTTCCCTCAAAATACTTATTAGTGATTAGTTATTACAAGAAATTTTTCTGTAACAAAACCCAAATCACTACCTGCAGGTTCCAAAACAAGTTAAAAAAGAAGAATCAAAAGAACTAAGCTTGGCCAAAGCTTACTTTGTAAACACACTCATTACACAGGATGTTACAGCCTTGATTTAAGAGTTGGAAAGTCATTTAGGTTGGAAAGCACTTACTGAGTGCATCTGGCCCAACCCACCTACTCAAGCATGGTCAGCTACAGCATGCTGCCCAATGCCACGTCCAGTTGAGTTTTGAGTATCTCCACAAATGGAGACTCCAAAACTCCAGTGGGCAACCTATTCTAGTGCTTGACCACCCTCAGAGTAAAATATTTTTCCTGTGTTAAGATGAAATTTCGTATGTTTTCATTTACACCATTTTCTCTTGTCCTACTAGTGGACACTACTGGGAAGACCACAGCTTCCTCATCCTTCCCTCCCATTCTTGATTGGTACACATGGGTAGACTTTGCTCCTTGAGCCTTCCCTTCTCTTGGCTGAATTGTCTCAGCTAACTCAGTCTCTCCTCACAGGAGGGTCCCTTAATCATCTTTGTGGCCCTGAACTGGACTAACTCCAACAGGCTCATGTCTCTCTTGTACTGGGAAAGTGGAAACAGCACTCCAGATGTGACCTCAGCAGTGCAGAGAGGAAGGACCATCCCCCATGATCACTGGCAGCACTGTTGATGCAGCCCAGAATACTGTTAGCCCTTTTTTAGGATTGCTTTGTTAGCAAGTGGGCATCACTCATGTTGAGCTTATTGTTCACCAGTACAAGGTCCTTCTCTGTTAAGCTAATTTACAACTCATTGCAATGAGGCTATTCCTCTGCATATGCAGGGCTCTGCCTTTTGCCTTTTTGAACTTCATGAGAATTCTTCAGTCTGTTGAGGTCCCTCTGAGTGGCGGCCCAACCATTCATGTGCCAGTCATTCCTCCCATGTTTGTATCATCCATGGAATTCCTGCAGGTATACTCTGTCCAATCAGCCAGGTCATTAGTGAAGACATTAAATAGAATTTGCCCCAGTACTGACCCCTAGGTACACCTCTAGTACTGTGACTTGACTTGGTGACACTGATCCCAACTTGGGCCTGGTCATTCAGCTAGTCTGTATCTAACTCACTGTCTATTTACCTAATTCACACTTGGTCAACTTGTGTATGGTATTATGGGAGGTAAGTGTACAAAGCTGAGGTAAACAACATCCAACACCTTCTATTTGTCTACCAACTGCAGAAGGCTGCCAGGGTTGGTCAATCATGAGTAAACTACTTTTTAAATCCATGCTGACTACTCATGATCACCTTTTTGTCCTTCATGACTTTATAAATCCTTTCCTAGAGGATTTCCTCTATCATCTCCCGAGGGACTGGGCTGAAGTCAATGAGCCTGAAGTTCCCCAGAGGTTTCTTCTTGCTGCTCCTGAAGACATGAATGGTATCTGCTTTCCCAATAGCCCATCATCTTTCACAATAATCAAGTCGCCTCACAATGGCCTCAGCCAGATCCATCAGCACTCACAGGTGCTACACATCATACGTTATGAATTTATGTATGACCAGTTCAATTAACTGCTCCTTAACCTGGTTCTTCTCCCATCAAGTATAAAATCCTCCTTGCACCAGACTTTCACTCTAGCTGCAGGGGCCTGGGATTCCTGAAAGCCATTTTTACTGGCATAGAGTGAGACAAAGGCAGCATTAAGCATCTTGGACTTTTCCAAATAGTTTGTCACAAGCTCTCTTGCCCCAGTCAGTAGCAGGCACACATTTCCCCTAGCTTTTTGCTGCTTGTGTAGTTGTAAGATCTTTTGGTTTTGCCCTTTATATCCCTCTCCAGGCCAGCTTTTGTTTTCCTAGTGCCACGTCACCAAGACTGGTCAGGACATCTATACTTCTAGGTCACTTGTCTCTCCTACACCTTTTGTAGGCTTCCTTTTTATGTTGGAGTTCAGTTAGGACATCCTTGCTTATCCCTGCCTGCCATCTTTGCCTGATTTCCTGCTTATTGGGGTGGTCCTTTCCTGAATTTGGAGGGAGTGATTACTGACTATCAGCCAGCTCTCCTAGACCCCTCTTCTCTTCAAGGCCATAGTCCATGAGATTCTTCCAAGCAGAGCTCTGAAGAGGATGAGGTCTGCTTTCCTGAAATGCAGTGCTCTAGTCCTTTTTTTCCTCCCTGCTTTCTCCCCTTAGGATCCAGACCTCCAAGGCTTTCTTCAACTTTCATATCCCTGACCAGTTCTTTATTCTTCATAATCACCAGGTCCAGCAAAGCACCCTTCCTTGTTGGTTCCACCACCAACTACGACAGCTGCTGTCATCAATGCACTTGAAAGATCTCCTTGGTGCCTTAAGCTCTTTTGTATTGTTCTTTCATCAGGTATCAGGATGATACAAGGTCCTGTGAAGACCAGTCCTGGGGGTATGAGGCTTCTTTAAGCTGTCTGAAGATCAGAATTCAGCCCAATACTACTAGGAACAAATGCTACTCTAGAATTGAGGAGAGATATCTTTTGCTAGCAATATGTTATAAGTGTAGTTGATAAGGCTGGCATAAAATATTGCAGGACTAATAAGAATCAGTGTGAATGACAGTAAACCCAAGAAGCATTCAGACAATGAGATTTTGATCCATTGAATCTCAAGAAGTATACTCAGCACTTCCTGGAAGTAAAATGACCATCACTCCAACTAAGAAAGATTAATTTGGAACTTGAATTAAACAGCTTTTTTTATTGGGAATGCCTTAAAACCAGCAGTTAAAAAAGCAAAACTTAAATTTGAGAACACTATCAATAGCAGAGATGAAGACAGCTATATCCATTCAGAATCTGTACAAACTAGTTAAATATAAAAGAGAGTATTTACTAGAATAGGTATGATGCAAGCACTCCCTATATTCTAAAGTTTCCTGAAGTCCATATATCCCATATCTGACCATCACATTACTAGAACAATAAGAAAAAACGACTCTACCCAGAAAGAACTTAGAATAAAAAAGGTTTTAGAGATGAAAAACATTTTACAGAAATTCCTTGTAACTACAGCTTGCTAGATAAGTAAAAACAGGATTAATGAGCTTAGTTTTTTGAGCTTTCATTCTTTTAATTATCCTTTCATTTCAACCTACAAAAAGCTCTTTGAACCCTTTCTGGATACCATCCGCCTTGCTCAAAATGCTAAATACACTGCTAACATGAATGGTTTCTTCAGTGCCCATTATCCTTTCCTCATGTTTAATCTAGAAAACTAAATATAAGGATGTTTTTGTCCTCTATATAATTCCCTATGAATCTTTAGCTAAAATTTTAATAATTATCATAATGGTGTTTAATTATTTTCTTAAATACCAGATTAAACACATGCTTACAATATATTTCCACTGATATTGTCAATATAATTAAACATGACTACTATGCCATAGGAAAATTATGTTATCATAAGTTATCATAATATTCTGTTATCAGAAGTTTGAGGGTATATAATACTAGAATACCACAATATTTTTGTAATGCTGACAAACACAAGATCAAAGGAACATAAAATACCTACACATACCAAATGTGTTTGTGATGATAACTAACAGCTTTGTGCAATATGATTTCCATATTTAAACATTCTCCAATTTAGGTTTATTGTAATGACAATAAATTCCTAATGATTTTCAATTTAGACACAGCTTCTAGCATTTACACAGATAATAGACACGTCAGTTTATGAAAGTTAGAAGCAGGACTAAGAAAGGAAACTGACTTTTTTTTCTTCTCCTCCAAGAGATTATGGGTGATAATAACCACATCCTAATCAATATTTCAAATAAGATTACTCTGTTAAAAAAGCAATGTTCATCATACTGCTTTTGCTGATAATGATCAACTACTAAAGGAGTAAATAATGCTGTTAATTAAACTGTACTATTAAGGACACAGTAAAGGAAATACTGCAGTAATTTGTTGAAATCTGCAGCTCCAGCAACCATACAGCTAATTATGTCAAAAGCTAAAATTCTTGTGAAAAAGTACTTTCACCATTTTTAAAATTAGTTACAATTTCACTTTTATGTGCATTCTAAGAAAATGTAAACAACATTCTAAAAATCAAAGACTAGAAATTAACCCTACAGATTCTAAAGAATTCCTCTAACTTCATAAAACTGGAAAAAAGCCCATCCCAATAAGTCTACTGACCTAGCAATACAGAAATATGAAAGCCAGATCTAAATATTTTAAAATTAATTTTAAGAAATTATGACACATCCTTCTCTATGCTTGCCTTTGAGACACAGGAACAGAATTCCCAAGTGATTAACTCCACATTTTGTATGCAAGACAGTGATCACTGATCACTGATTTTTTATGTACAATTTTGTACATAAGATACTGAGATCACAAGAAACTCCACCGATCCTTGTTTTGAAGAGCTGCTAAATCTGTCTTAATTTTTTTCTGATTCTGTTGAACTTATTTTATAGTGATAAAATATATATTTTTATATATATATATAAAATAGCTATAAACTCATCTAAATTACTTATAACTTACTAATTTAAGTATTTTATTGTAAGCATGCAGCTTTTAAAATATATTTATGAAAATACATTAACCAACATGCAATAAACATAAATACTGATTGATTGCCAGTAGTATGGAATGTCTTGGTAACTAACAACAGCTTACTCATCCATGGCAGTTTTCATGAGCTTTCTTGCCACTCTAAAATTCCATGCAATTAAACATCTGGAAGTAAACAAGGCAAATTTATCTGACCTATGGCTGCAGAAATGCAACATCAATCCCTGTCTGTCTCAATACAAAATAATGCAAACAAAACAATGATCATTATACCACATATGATGCTGCAAAAATCTTGTTGATATAAAGAGATATTTTAACTTATACTGTGTCAAGTTTTAACTTACAGTATAAGTTTCAAGCTACAATTCAAATTCTACAAAGCAATGCTAACTTTACGTGCAGCCCTAAACCTTTTCGGCTCCTATTATTATATCCTTTTTGACAGATGGAATGTCTTCCTTTCCTGGGTATTGTTAGCTAGGTCCCTAGGGAATGGTACTGCCTGTGTGCATACAGAAAAAAGAGAGGCCACATGAACAGAATATTCAATTAATTACTATATTATCAACACACAATGGATCTAAAAGCAAAACCAATAGATCAAGTGAAGTGACTATCCCCTTCCACTCAGTATGCACAAGGCCAGACTGGGGATAGATACTCTGCACACCCAGTTACAAAGCACTGAAAAAGTGGAACACATACAGTAAAGAACCACTAAGATGGTTGGGGCCTGAAACACAATATATAAGAAGAGATGCAGGGAACTATGTTTGCATACCCCATTAAGAAGAGAAATCCAAGGAGAAAGCTAATCAGTGTTTCACTGTCTAAAGTAGAAACACTCAGATTCTTTCAAAAAATACAGAATAAGAGCTGGAGAAACCATGGAATCTCCACCCTCAGATATTTTCAAAACTAAGCTGGGGAAAGTCTTGAGCAACCCAACTTTGAGGTTTAGCCTGTTTTGAACAGAAGGTTGGACTAGATAACCACCTGCGGCCCCCTCCTCCTCGTTTTACTAAGGTTCTACCCTATATAAAGAAATACTGCATGAATGATGCATGTAATTTTTGCTGTAAAATGAAATTACTTTTCCAAATCCATTCTTATTAGAAACTGAATTTTATCAGTCCAGTCTCAGTCTTGTGGAAAATGTAAAATTTGTAGTGCCAGGAGTGCCTGTACATTTCGGTTGGATATTTAAGAAAAATGTCTTAATCAAAAAACATTAGAACACAATGAAGAGGGAAGTGGTGGAGTCACCATCCCTGGAGGTATTTAGAAGACATTCAGATGTGGTGCTTAGGGACATGGTTTAGTGCTGGACTGGGCAGTATAAGGTTAATGGCTGGATTTTGTAGGTTTTTTCCAACATAAATGGGTCTATGATTCACACCTTGCAATCTTTAATAGAAAGGGTAACTTACAGGAACCCGTCAAATAAGTGAGCTGTTGACCTATACCCACAACAGGTGGAATTGGCCCAAGTTTTGACTCAGGACTCAGTGTTAGGCAAAGAGCTAGGTCAGATCCCTTTTTCTTTCTGTTCTCCCATTCCTGGATTATCTGGCCTTCCCTACATTTCCCTCGCTGCTCTCATTTAGCTAGATCTCAATCCTACAGCAAACTCTCTTTCTCACTTCCCCAAACACACGAGTCACCCCTTCCCTTCTCTGCAGCTATGCTCAGTGCAGTGGCAGGTGCCAGACACTGCTTCATCTGCTGAACTTTGCAAAACCATTCTACACTTGAGTCAACTTAATTTGCTGGCAGTACACCAAACAGCAAGTGCTGGAGTAGGAATGCTAATGCAAGGAGATACAAGAAAAGGGGGCATAACTCTTCCAATGTCATCATGCAGTGAAGCAGTAGGAAAAAAAGCTTTCTAAAAATTTCTAAACAAAAATTAGTGGAAGTAATCAGATAAGTTAATATTAAAATGGAACTTAATAATACAACCCCAAATTTGCTAGTGATAGTAGTGAACTCAGGGACTAGAACATTGTTTTCAGTCTTTCATCAAAGGTTTTCCAGGTGTTAAACATTCATTGAACAACATTCATTTGTTCTGTTTTATTTAATACCTTATTCCCAGATGAAGCCAATTAATTTCTTTCCCGCAGATTTTTTTCACAAAAATTCCTTAAGGCAACAGCAACCATAGTTTTGGGGCTTGCTGGTAGGTAACAAGGAGTCTAAAGCTGTAGCTGGTATTTTCTATCATTGTTCTGATAGCTGCAAAATGGTCAGTCAATGCTCCCCTGTGACTTGACGTACAGATCTTAAATTATTTAAAGCACGAAAATGCACCTTTTGTAAACAAATGCTCCAATAAAAACTCTCTTGGAGACTCGCTGCTTGCACAGTTCTAGAGGTACAGAAAGGCCTGGTTAAACTTTGTGAAATAGATGGGTGCAAATTCTACAATCAGGAGGAAAATGGACTGCAAAGTCTCAAAGAAAGTGTTCCAGAGCACTCAGAAGGCTGGTAGCACAGGACTTTCTGAAAATCTCCTATATAAATAATTATGGTGAATGGGCAAAAAATCACCAGTGACATACTTAAGTCAGTACTATGAAAATAATTATTTAAAATTAAAATACTAAAATTCAAAAATCATACCATACTTTACCACGAGAGAGCAATTGTTTCTCACAAGAAAATTCACTACATTCATAGGCTCTCATTGCATTTCCTAATTCTGTCAGACTCAAGTTGAGCCTTGTGACTGTTCTGTATAGCACCTTGTGCACTGCACGGTGTCATTTAAATGATACTAAACTTTGTGAAGAAAATAATCTAGCACTGAATGAAGGATATATAATGTATGAAAGCCAAGTCTGATATTTGGAAGCTGAGTTTGTTGGCTCCATAGTAACCACTTCACATCACTGCCTATGCAGACATGCTTTGCATTTTAGTTCACTCTTATAGACTTGCTCTGTTGTTTACTTTTATTGTCTTTGTGAAAAAGCAGAGACAGAATTAGTACAAAGCTATCACAGGACAAGACAAGCTAAGATTCTGAATGGACTTCTGAGAAGTATTTTTAAATTCTGTGCTTAAAGTCAACATAAATATAATAAACATGCTTAAGATAAGCTTAAGTCTAGTTGCTGCAAATAACGAGTTTGAGGAGTTGCTGTATAATAATAAGGGGTTTCTTCTTAGAAAAATTAAGGTAACTATTTTAAAAACATTTACTCTACTTTCAGTAAGTAAATGGGTATGCCTTGCCAAATCATTTTATAAAATCATCCCAATACATTTATGTATGGAGCAGCAAATGTCCTCAGAGTAGAGGGCAGGAATGAGAAAGAGAATTCTTTCCCTGCCTAAAGTAGTAAGGTCTATCAATTCAGCTAACTTCAAGATACACATCCCAGCCTAGTCCTCTTCACTGCTCTGGGCACCCAGTCTGATTATGAAAATGTCAGTACATGTACTCTAAGCTTTAAGGCTTCCTCAGTCAAGCATCACAGGGCTAAAAAAGTTATAGTTTTTGACAAATGCTTTGTGAAAAAGAAATCTATATATTCAGATTTAACTATACAATAAACAAGCCCCCTATAGCATTCAGCACAAATACTCCGTTTTCAATATGAAGATTACATGATTATGTTATTCTGTTACATATATACAAATATGTTTGAAATATACATGAATTATAGCTTCCTCTTGGGAGTAATCAGTCAGACTGGTGAGTGCTACTGAGGATGAAACTGATGAAGAGGAGCTCCCAATATGACAGGAAATCTTTATTTTCATAAACGAACTATTTGTCAAAAATATATAAAATTTTATAAACATGAAACAGGACAGAAGCAAAATTGTTTTCTCTTTATCTTGCTGACAAGCAATGGATGGTGATGCCAATATTTCTAACAAATCTCAAAAATGTATAGTGACCAAGAACAATTTGTTCTAACAGTGTGTTCCACTTTGCTTTTTAAGTGAGTTTTTTTTTTTTAAATAACTTCAGTAATTTTTTATAAAGCGCACAATGACCTACAGTTGTCTCCTTATACAAATATTAATCCAATTTATTTGGGAAGATTCACCCTTGCTTCATGCTAAGAAGGAGACTACTGGGTCATTTACATACAACTATAATATATTCTGCAATATGCTGATTCCCAACAGAGGCCCTAATTGGTGACAGATATAAATGCAATCCTCCTATACACAAAATTTCTAACAACTACAGAAAGAACTTATTCCTTATTTAGGGAGAAGCAGAGCACTCCTTTAGATTCCTGAAATAAACATCTTGTATTCATTATTTTGAAATGCTGTCTCAAAATTATTATTTCTCTTTAGACACTTGAAAAATAAACATTTAAGTTACTTGTCATAGTTCTGAAGAGTGCAGTGAAAAAGGGATTTCCCTTGAACTGGCATTGGGAAAAATTTAGAGAAAACATTTGTACATTAATAATGTACATTTGTACATTAATTTTCATATGAAAATTAAATGCATTTGTATTTATATTATTGAATGATACCAATATTGAATTTCTATTACTGCATTCTTTCACAATTAAAGAAAATCCAAAGTTGCATTAATTATATTTGTACTTCTGCCACACCAGTTGCAGACTTTATACTGAGATCACATGACAAAGTAAAAAAAAAATAAATCTAATAATGTTTTAAAGTTTACTGTAAAGCTTCCATTTCAGTTCAACTCTTTTTCCATACAGTATTTATTTTTCTCCCAAGCAACACCATAATACAATTGGCATACACCCAAATGTCATGTTCGGTGCTTCAGAGAACTTTCAATACTATTGCTCTTATATACAAAACATTAAATAATATATTTTACATTCATTAGAATGAATGCCTGTCTGAGGTAGACTCCTCAGTGATTATCTTGAATTATTAGCTCATCCTAGTGAGTCATTAATTCACAGAAAATGACTAGCTGCTCTGAAGACATCACTGAATTTATGGGTTTATGTCAGATACAGAAAATATATGCTTACAGGATGCTGAGGAAGTTTGCTAAATATCAGTAGATGTCATAAAAGAAATAATTGTTTGTCAATAAAATATATTGTCAGATTATTTCATTAAAAGTGTAAGTTGTGCATGACAGACCTAATTACATTAATTCTGCAGCTAACAACAGCACACATCACAAAAACAGTATGTATTTTAACTGTGTTTGCCAAATGATGAATTGCCTGTAATATTACAAGTAAAGGTCACACTGTGTAACCTAAGGAAAAAATGAGCCCTGATGGCTGAACCTACACTGACCCCAGAGAGACTCAGGTTCTTTTACAATACCTGTGAAGCATGGGCAAGGTTCAATAGCACAGTTAAAATCCCAAAACCAAACCAACCAACCGAAAAAAACCCCAACCCATGGGTCTGAATAAAATCCTTCTGTATTCAGATGATGACAGTCTAAAAGTTTTGTCCTTGCTAACAACATTCAACTTAGGAAGCACGTAAATACTCTATTTGCTATGGCAGAATATATTGGACTAAGGAGAAAGCTTTAGGAGCTGCAGAAAACCATTACATTAATATTAAGCCACTACAAGTGTGCAAGGAATCCTAGATATGGAGATATCCTAGTCTTCATGAAATGTGACCATGTTAAATTTTCAAACCTTAAAAAATTAAATTTTGTTTCACAAGATAACAATGGAAACATTTAGACTCAATACATTTTTACATCAGTAACTTGATCAGTGTTATTGCTATTACTCATTGATATTAGTTTTCCTAATTAATTGGTCTACATTTTTAGCTGCTTGCTTATTAAACAACAGTAAAATGTCAGGAACATCAAAATGCATTGAGAAAAATACAGAAAGACTAGTAATGACCCACAGGGAATGTAGGTGGCTCATTATTGATATATCATTTATAAATGCTACCTAAAACATGTTGGTCATTCATCTGTTCAAAACCATGTAACATTCAATGCTGTAAGCTACCTCTACAGACAACTTTCAGAACTAAATATATTACAGACTCCACTAATTTTTTATATTTCATATTGCAATTGCAAACTAAAATTGGATTTCCAACTAAACTTTTATTTATAGAACTGTTCAAGCTACCTATATTTCTTAAGACAATTTTCTTCCTTACATTTTGGCTCAAGCATTAGATTTAATTTCAGTGCAACTGAAACAAACTATGTTTTCAGCTAAAGAATTTGATCTTAAAATGGACAAAATGTAAGAGATAGAGTGAATCCATTATTGAAGATAATTGCTGTGAAGGGTTCAGGATTTGGACATGAACTACCTAGTATCTGTATCCGCAGTGGAGGCAGGTAGATGGGGAGAAAGAACTGAAAGAAAAATTCTGCACTTTCACAAGTCCCCTAAATTAAGAAGTACATGGCCAGATGACAAAATACAGTTGATATCAGAACCATCATGAGAAATCTCTGAGTAGAGAACTATCACATAATGATTTAAACCACCAACATATAAAGTTTCAGCTGGAAAGGCAAGTGTAACTCTGAGCTGTATCTTCCACTGAAAAAGGAAACACATCATATTGTTACAGTAACACATGGAATACTGTGTTACAGCCTGACCAAGTTGACTCCTCTGAATTTTGTTTCTGATTTAAAAGGGCTAATTTTGATTCTACTATATGCAGAATTGCAACAATGCCAAAAACATACTGAATAGTCCAGTTTCAAGAAAGATTATTCAAAATGTAGCAGGTGCAGTGGAAGACCATTAGGATGACAAAGAGAACAGAGTCTGTTTTGCAGAACTGAGACAGACTGGCATACCTAAGACTAAAAAAATAAAAAAAAATATATGTTTTTATATAAGCATCAGAAGGGTAACTACTACAAGAAAAAAAGTTAATTAAATTAGAGAACAGTATTTGCACTAGAAGAATTTGTATCCATTAGTTAGGAACAGACTTAAGAGTGAAAATGTGAAATTTGCTGGCCATGAGAAAAATGAATACCTTATTGAAATAACCTTCTGCAAGAGTAGAAGCAGCAAACACAGCTTTACATCATCATCTATTACAGCCTATGATGCTGTTGTGGTGATCATGACAAAGGACTGAATTTGACCTGAGAGAAATTGTTTTTTTCTGTATTCCCTGATTATATTTTTTTTCCTAAGGAAATGTCAGCTGAAATAATTAAATTCTGTAACCAAAATTAAAAAAAAATATAAAAAAAATAAAATATATCTATATATATATATCTGCTACTAAAAATAACAACACAAATATACCCCAAGTAAAAGAAACACTGAAATGCAAAGAAACTTTGAAGAGATTGGCAAAATGAACACCACAGATTAATCTGTATTAGAAGAGAAGCTCAGTACATGAAAATAGGGCTTAGACAGTGTGCCCTATTCAATGAATGGAAATGCACTGGATAATGAACTTAATGCACATTTGTACATTGCGTGGTGAAAATTATTCCTATCCCCTGCGACAATGGCAAGAGGGCAGCATCCTAAACTACAACAGAAGGCAAATTCAAGGCTTGATGGTAGTTGACAAAACATGAAATGATTTTTCACATTAAGCATCAGACCACCATATTTTAAAATCAAGCTTTCTTTGAGGGAATAGGTAAAACTATATCAATGGTCTCACTGCACCCTTGGGCTTTTATTTGCAATGAATATCACAAGGTTATTTTCTTTGGAAATATGGCCCCATTTAGGTCAGTGTTGGACAAACAAGCCATCTAGGAAAATAAATGGCTGCAACGTCAGAACACGAATGTAAAACCTAGATTGCCTGTACAGAGTTTACTGAATAGACTCAGTTCATAATTTTCCACTCTATGCAAGCTCCTCTGATTTTACAAGATTTATTTTATAGGAAATACTAGCTGGCCAACAGTGCCACTGAAGATACATGGACTCAGAAGTCTTGCAAAAAAATAGTTAAATGAATACAGCTTATTTGAGAGCAAGGTCTTGTTTCTTCTTTTAAATAAGCACTCTGAAGATTGTATTAGGAAAACGTCACTCTGAAACAATTGAGATAAAAATTTGAATGCTTCCAAGTTAAATGCCTAAACAACAGACAGTCAATTTCATTATACTGAACAAATCTGCCAATAACATGTCACTTAGCAAGCCCCTGCAGGGAATCTTTCAAGCAGTCTGCTCTGCGAAATACCAATGGCACAGTAACTACAGCAATTTCACAAAGGCCGGTAAACTGCACAGTGTGCATCCACCTTCAGAGCTGCTATCCAAACCTATAGAATCCATAAGAGAGAAACAGATATCCATATAGCTTACATGTTCCAGTAAATTCCCTTTTCCTTAAACAGTAAGCAACACTGCCTTGAGGGCTGTAGGCAAATGTGTATGGCAACAAGTAGAGAAACAAAGAAAGAGTTGTTTCTATCATTGTGAGAACAAGATACACCTATTAAACCGCAGTCTGCATAAGCTCTGGTGCATACTGATCACCGTGGCATATCCTAAGAATGAAAAGAACTTCAATGTGACCTATATTCTATGTCTTCTTAGAGCCTGGGAAGCACCCTTGAATCTAATTTTAAAAGCTACCATGTAAAACCAATTAGGGTAGGATGCACTAAGTGAATCACTTTTGAAGGCCTCTCCTGTAACAAGCTACAAAGATGAATTGGCTTTACAGCTTTATTACCTCTTAGAAAGAAAGGAAAAGTTTGAAAAATATGTAGAAACTGTGAATTATCTTTTTCCTATGAAGGTGTAACTTGAAATTTTAGTTTTATTATCTATTTTACTACATATATTTTTATATTTTTAGATTGTACTCTCATCACACATCCTGTTACACCTGCATTATTAAAACTCCACTAACAGACTAGGTGCCAATTTAACTGCTTTATTATCTTTGCTCAAAGAAAACACAATTATTTGAACAATCTTATCATCACTATAACATCACATCAGCACTATAATAAAGGGAACTGTAATACAGCAATGGAATCATGGGAAGCTGTCAAGAAAGAGGTGATCAAGTACTTTGTATTAAATTTGGTATATTTTATTTGAGAAAAATCTGTGGCTTTGTTGAATTTACCACCATCACATACACAACCCCTGCTGCCCTTTGAATTAATCCTGTGGGACGAATTTAGTTTTTAGTGTAAAAGCTATTAAATGAAGTGTGTATAATGATTTTCTTACATTTTAAATTGCTCTTTTAATTAATTTAATTAATAATTTCCTCAGCATACTTTACTGTCTACTGAAGTGACATTATTGAGTACCTCAAATGCTTCTCACACTACAGCAAAAAAAAGGAAAAAATAGATATAAGAAACAACACCCCACTGTGGGCAGTAGAGGGAAAAAAAATGTCACTGGCTGTAGCAGGACTGGGGAGAGGTTAAGAGCCTTCGGTGCTTAAAAAAATACATTTTAAAATAAAGGTAATGACATGTGGCAATACAGCTTCTATAATGTAACATCATGACTTGGTCTCTCTTGACTTGCAGGCTCCCTGGAGAAGCATGTTACAGGGATTAAATCCCTTTGAATGTTAATGTGCTCCTCTTTTGAACCACAAAGAGCATTAATCCTACTCCCCTCATCTACCAACAGCTGCACTGTTTTTTCCTACTTGACAGAGGAACCAGATAGCGCGGCATGATTGACCTGAATGTAAATATTGCTGTTTGCAACAACTGATGGCTTTTTGCAGAAATTTAACAAACCAAGTCATCAGCTCACCTGCAGCACAAGTAATGTTCAGACACCTAGAAACCTCTTTCTAAACAATGACATCAGAAAAATTGTAAAACTAATTTATTACCTCATTAAAAAATGAACACACTTTACATTGAGAGTGCCCAGTATAGGAAATCAAATTGAAATGTTTCCACTGAAAGAGCACACATGTATGTACACAATACACATATAACTCTACAATTACAGAAAAGCAACTCAAAGCCAACAGTTCAGTTCAGCCATGACTCCACCATAAGAATCTAGAGTCATACATACAAACTTTAAGAACTCATCTCAACCCTACATGTAACTCTCATTCAGTTACTTCAGATAGTTTATGAAAGGACTCCGATTCCAACAAAAGCTAGATAACATAAGACATAAATATGCAGGATGACCCTAAAAAAAATACACTGAATTTCCATTATCAAAATAAATATTTTCACACATTTGAAGAGTCTTCAGTCAGATGAACTGCCAGAGTGTTTCTCACTCACATTTAAATGTACAACCGACTGAGAAACAAATACAGAACCTGCTCTCTATAATTCTTAGAGTCCCAAACTTCAAAGCTAGGAAACAAATATTGTACTTAGTAGTCTGAATTTTCACATACATTTTGGATACCTCTCTTCTTGGAATTGTTTAGAAATATCAACACTTCAGAGGCAGGCTATATATAAATTAGTAAGAAACTAGCACAGTTTATGTTCAGAAAACAGATTTTGTTGATTAATGGAAGTTCCCAATCAATGAAAAAATTCTTAAAATACCATCTGACACTATATTAAAATTTTGAAGCCTTCAGCATGAATTATTATTTACACTTAATGCACACTGTGCTGATGCACTTTTCAAAAATCACAGTACTATCAAGAACATCTAACAATGTTATGCTTCATTTATTCATGTAGTTCAAAAGCAGTTCAATTTGTTAGACAGTGTACATACAGAAAAGAGCAAGATCTTCCATATACACTACAGATGTACTACTGACCAAGGAACTTAAAATTATACTTGCAGTGCATTTTCAGAATAAAGATGCTTAACAAGAACCTACTATTCCCATATTTATGATTTGAACTGTAAGAACAAAGAGTTCAGTATTAGCATATTTTAATAAGAAAGCTATTTTAAGGCAGAATGACTGCATTTAGGATTCTATTTTAAAATGTATTTATGCATATGTATTTCTTTCAATTAATGTTGGATATTTCAGCAGAGATTAAACTTTTGAATAACTAGCATTTTCCAATGAGGCACCATTAACTTCCAGGAAAATAAGGGTAACAATCAGCTACGTGCACAGAAGCTGTTACCCCAGGTTTAAAACAAGGGGATTCAAGGTTGCTTCATAGTGTGCAGTGGATTTATAATCTCTGCTAGAAAGCTGCATGAAAACAGTTATGGAGCATTTGCCATGTAGTAACTTAGTACCTGGACATCCAAGTACCCCCACACAAACCAAATGATTATGGAAATAGAGATGTGGTAAGAAAAGGGGTAAGAAAAGTGTAATCTGGGGAAAGAAGAGCATGTCAGACATGAATGGTGTTTCCTATAGGAATTCAAGTGTTTAAACATTCCTGGCTGAGGAGAAGAGATATTTTTCAGCTAATATGAAAAAATTTGAATCTGAAAATTTAGCTTCTAGTTCTACTACAATAAACTGTTTTAGTACTGAGAACATATTTAGTTCTTTATGGCTGACAAAGGTGAATTGCATCCTAAGGCCTTGCTTTCCAGTAATTATAATACATCAAATAGAGAAGAATGTTGAACTTGGGAAACAGGGTTTATAAGATCAGATGGAAGGGCTTTGTCCAAAGACTCTGGAGCAAAGAAAAAATAAAGTAGACTTCATTCCAGCCCTTTGTGTCTGAAAATACCAGATCTGATCTCCATTAACACTAATTATACATTCTGTAGTCTGGTAAACTGGACTTAAAAGCTAACATAGATGAAGTAAGTACCAGCCTTACTGAATTTCACACAAGTCTGGCAACTCAGAAACTACGTTAAGACAAACAATTGTATAAAGCACTGTGCAGAAGTTATAAAATCATATTGTTTATTCAGCTATCTTTAATGTAAAAGCACAGATCAATTTCCAAGTACTTTCAATTCAAGGAAAGAGGGGGTGGAAAGGTGAGAAGAGAAAGAAAACTTCTTCACATAGATTAACACTGACCCATTCAATCAGTTAAGAAGTACCTTGGAACAGCTCCCAAGGCTAAAGCAGCTCCCTTCCCAGTTTTCCTTGGCCAGATGGAACATGAACACATTTCAGGATTTCAAGCAGTGCTTTGGCTTGGAACCTGATGTGTTATTCCACTTTTAGATTTAAAAACCCCTCAAAACTTGTTTGCTTATTTCAGATAGCAGTTGATTAAAACGTTTTGAGGATAACAAGATGTACCATAACTGAGAAGGTTGTGGGGGGCAGTCAGATAAGGGAAGGAGCGGGGGAAGAGTGTACTAAACAAAAAAGTTAAACAATAAAATGAAAGACATTTCAGAATCTCTTGAACCTTACCCTCCATGGGAGCCCTTCACTCCTTAATTTATATAGAGCTTTTATATAGCTGAATTATTTCATCACTTTATACATGTTGAATCAAAATATAGAAATATGCTTTTTCCAAATGAAATTTTAGTTGTTTGTTTGTACCAATGCTTCTTTTCATCACCTCTTAATCAAATTAATTTTTCTCTATTTCATCTTATACTCATTTATCTCTTAGCCTTTAAATTTCAGTACTACTCAAGCACATGAAAACGCTAAGGATATTACACAGTCTTCCAATGGACAACTGTATGTGATCCAGGTACATCTTATTACTCAAAATATGCTACTTTTTTTTTTTCAGCATTTGAGGCTAATGCCATCATATGAATTAATATGACAGAAATGTAACAGATGCTTTTATTAAACTTAAAATGATTCAATCCTATGCTCTCTTTATTGAAGGTCTCTGGTTCAGTAACCCTTCATGGTCTTTTCTGCCAAAGATCTGCATCAGGTATTCATTAAAATAAATACTAATAGTTCTAAATTAGTATGTATTGCAAGAAGTATTCTTTGAAAACCAGGAGAACTGCAGAATAATACAGGGGCACTGGAGGACTAAAACCCTATGGTTAAAAAAGGAAATTAACTTTCTTTGTTCTTTACATATCAGAGTCGCTAAGAGAGGCTGTAATACAATTAAATAACATGCACTGTTGATAGGAGACACTGCTTTATCCTCAAGGGAATTTCTTTTGCAGTTGTCCTCCAAGTTTAATCTTACTGCTGCGGCATCTCTTACTCCTCTTACTAGCCCAGAACCAGGGTAAAGTTGAATAAGCTATCAATGGAAAGAATTAAAAAGTAGACCAAAAACTGAAATTGTGCACTTATAAAAATTATGCTGAGTGTAAAATGTTTTTCCACATTTTACAGTATTGTTAGATTTTTAAGTTATACCATCTATTTAGTGAAATAATGCTCAGTGAAATACCAGTTGCAAGCAGGAAGTCAGAAGCAATTTACAACTCATATAAGGTTTCCTTCCAGTCAGAAAAGAAAGCAACAGCAGAAGAGCTTAGGTTTGTACTGAGAAGACTAAGATTTTTAAGCCTTTCTAGTTCTGTAAGGGCTATAGAAGCTAAAAATATCCTTTCTTACCCCATCTGTTCTAAATTTCTTTTGTGCTACCAACTTATTTGCTTAGTTTTAATTCAGAGATTCAAACCATGTTTTTTCTCAGGTGTAAAATTGGAAAATACCTACTTAAGGAGAGGTTTTCAACCTACCTGATGAAGATCACTGCCCAAAACATATTCCTGGAAGTAACCTGGTGCAGCAGATGATGCTCTAATTGCTTGCCACAGCTTATACTGACAGCCTCCAATATAATGGGACTTCACACCAGGAAAGTGGTTGTAGTTTCTAAACACAAATGCTTTCAGTGGTGTTCCTCTGTTTACAATGGTGCTTACTGCAGCTACCTAGTGAGTGAGGAGGAACAAAATTAGTTATATATGATGATAATAACCATAATATGAGAATGAAAGCTTCACACCATATGAAATTCAATTTATACATCAATGCACCTCTAGCATTTTACTAAGTTCATTATTTATTTACATTTTTATAATGTTTAATTTTTAAAAAGTGAAAGTAAAACACAAACAAGAGACCCAAATCCCTAAAGAAAATGATATTTTTAACCTGTTTCTATGAATACGCATGATATTAAAACAAAATGCTGTGTCAACTATATGATTTTTAAATACTTTTCCTTTTGGAATAGTATTTAATTCTCAGAAGTCTGTAACCAGCAATACAACAATGCCATTAAATATGAATGTCAGAACTGTCAGTCAATTTCTTTCTCCAGGAAAATAATTACTTAATATTGCAACTGGAGTTAAAGAATTGTAGTAAGAATCTCTGCTGCACAAGAGTCAAGCATAAGTCTTTCAAGGTTTTTTGGTAAGGATACTGAAAGGTCAATAACAGAAATCACATATGTTTATCTAAGTGAAAAGCCAAAATGGTATTTCCATTGAAAAAGCCCCAACTGTATCTTACAGATCTAACCACAAGGAGAAAGTACATGTAGGTATGGATGAGTGTTAGAATGTGCAAGGCCTTTAGAGGTGATGCAGCCAGCTTGGCTGACACTGTTGGAAACAACCCTCTAGCAGCCAAGTGGGTGTTCAATTCCATCTTGTTTACTGTTTTACAGAGTAGGGTGTTTTCATGAAATGTTACTCAATGGCACTATCATAAGCATATAGAGATATCACTATATGCTTTTTCACTCTTCAGCTACTTAATTTAAATAATTTTACTCACTGTAAATCCATCCTTATAGGAAACAAAAGTGTAACTTCCATGTTACAATGCAAAAGCAAAACTGCCTGATTCAAACTCCATCATTTGATGACAGAAAAGTTTCCTGTTTTTCTCAAAAGGAAGGTTTAATTCTAAGCACTACCAGAAGCAGTAAGAAAAATAACTTCAGAAAATTTAATAGAAAACTTATTAAAAGGATACTTTCATTTTTGGCAATACCCATGTACAGCAGTCTAAGTCTAAGTTTCAGCACCTTCTGGAAAAACGCATCTTGCGATGAATTTAACAGCAGCAGAGCACAGAACTGCATGTTTTATTTTGATTTTGCTGTGCCTTGTAAAGAGTGCCACCACTGACAGCACTATAAAGTGATTACTGGGAACAGCTAGTTTCAACTCTATTTATATTCACGTTTTATTACTGAAGAACATGGAAGGAAGCCAAAGATCCCGGTTCAAAGATAACTTTCAAGTCAACATAGGATAGCTTCTCTCTCAGAAAGCAACATACCACACCAGCCTTTTCATGTCCTTGTTTTAGACATGGACTAGGAACGCAGTCAGTAAGGCACATGTTTCTATGTTTAGAAAAATGTGAATATCTTCCATTTAACAGTAAAGCTTTGAATATAGTGCTATGACACCAAAACACCTGTTAATTACAGATTGTTCTGAAATATATCCTATTATATTTCTCTTCTTTCTTCACACCCTATCCTTCACCAAAAATAAAATACCCATGCTTTCTCATCTTTCACTCTTGTGCTGCTGCTGCATCTAACACCCCTCCTATGACTTGCTGCCTTTTCTATCATACAGGAAGAGAAGAGGTCCTGGGACCCAAAAACATGACTGGAGAAAAACAGGTACTCCAAACAAAGTGAGAAAAAACCCTGTCCTCTTACAACACAGTAACACAGATCACAGCTGACATGACAGGATCTGCAGACACTAGAATTCTTACATGAAAAAACCAAGCATTGCACAACCCCAAAATGTTGACCCAGTATTTCTATGCTTACAGGGTTGGTTTTTTTTTAACATCTCTGCAATATATTCCAACAAGAAGTATGAAAAATATGAGAAACTGCTGCCAAAAGTTAAGAATCTAATTAATTTTTATCCTTTAAAAGCATGGGTTATCACATATGGAAACCTAAAGAGCCCTTCAACATTCATGCTGTCTATCCAATATTCTTCTGTGTATAGAATTTACTCAGAACTCTTAGAAGTACTTGTGAAATATACAATTAGTATTTACCTTAAAAAACAGTACTTACCTTTGGACATTTGGACTTTCTTGCAGTTTCAATCATAAGATTTGAGCCCATTTTTTCTCTACAAGAAAGTATAAAAAATTGAAAATGCTCCATCAGTTTAGTATGAACAAGACATATATTTTTATCATCCTTATTTCTGAGACCTTTGCATTTAAAAGGAGCAATGTTTGTATTTCACTTTAACAATCAGAATTCTACAATTGACTTCAATTGATTGAATGGATATTTCAAACTTTCTAGTCTGTTGGAAATAAGTCTGAGGAGTGAAGAGGTCTTAATTTAAGGTACTCAGTTCACATACTTAACCATAAATCATTAGGATTACTCAATTACATAGTTAGGCAAAATACTTTGCTACATTTAGGAATCATTAAGTGCTTCTACAGTAAAGGAAAAGCATTCTTCTGTAGTACATTTTAGTAAGTAGTACAGGAACAAAAGCTACAGACAGAAAGATGGCATTCCATACAATTTAGAAGAAAGTTAAAACATCTACATGTAGTCTTGCATAACACTAATCCAATATGCATTTACTGTTCTTTTTTGAGGTAATATTTTTTCACATAAATACATTTTTTTATAAATCACACTCATGGTCTGCATTGTAATTTCTCATCATATCAGGGTCAGTATTCCTGTTGCTAACTAGAAGATAGCCCTTCTGCACAGTAGAGGAGACTGGAGCAAATTACCATACTAGCCAGTAATCTCAGCTCATCATATACTTCAACTTTGATTTGCTTACAATAAAGGTATAGAACTCCTACAGAGTAGGTGGTCACCGATAATGATTCCAAACAGGCTTTTCTTTAAATCAGCAAGCTTTCTTCCTCCCCTAGAACACAGCCCACCCAAACACTGGTGGTGCATCTACCTCATTCTGCAATGACAGTTTTCCATACTGCCACACTTTTTAAGACAAGATATTCCACGTGCTGTTGTTATGTGGTCATCCATCTACAGCTTGCACCCATGACAGGAGGGAGTAGCGCCTCCAATATTAAAAATCACCACCATTATCAATCTACTCAGGTCAGAAGATAAAAGAAGCTTAAAAGGCTACTGCAGCAGCAGTCCTCCATGCAGACTGTATGTGCAATTAGGACAATTTGCTGCTCTTCTAGTGGATATTTGTGCTTGAAGGATGGCTGCACACATGTCCCTGACAGGGAGGAAGGAAGGAAGGCTTCAGTCTTACGATGGAAAACTCCTGCTGACACAATTCTAGTACCAGTAGCACTGTTTTATTTTTGCATTGATTCTAGTCTCAGAAAGACCAGCCTGAAGGGGAAGAGTGACATCTGCACTCACTAACTGATTACAGAAGGAGATGAAGGCACGCAGAACCATGAAGTAGTTATAAAAGAAATGAGACTGACAGAGGTGAGATATCAAAGACATCTGCTGATTTGCATCACTTTCATCTACTTCTGAAATGTCTGCATTAGGTATTTTTTCCCAAACCCCAAACGCAAAGATTAAAAAAAATGCATAAGCAATATCCTCTGCTTAATTATGGGAACCATCAAACTGAGTAACTATCTCATCACATCCTGCTTTTTATGAAGGCCAGAAACTGATACTCCAGAGTAGTTAAACTACTGTGCAGCTTCAGACATTACAGTCTAAGGAGAAAAGTTTAATATGACCTTCACATTTATTTTAGTTCTATTGCTAGCATTAATACTGTGATTGCATATTAAATAAATGTATTTGTCTCACTGTTCAGTTTTCTTTTACAAAACCACAGCAGAAGTAATTCCACAGTTTATTCACATACTGTGTTAAAAAATAAAGTCTTCTAATTTTAATTCTATTGAATAGTCCCCTGTTATCAAAGAAAAGAAGAAACTGGTAAGTCTTACTATCTCAAAGGACCACTTTAACATTTTTGCTTTTGTTAATGATAAAGGCTCCTAATGTGTGTTGTCTTTGGATCACTGGCTACTTTTCCCCCAATCTTGCAACAGAAATATTCTCTAAAATGGGGAAACCAGGACTGTAAATAATATTTTAAATGAAACTGTATTGTAAATTAATATAATGGCACTATAGTATTTTTTGTATTTTCAATCCCAGCTGTCACACACTGAATCATACTGTTTGAACACAAGCATACAGTTGTTTCATTAAACAGTCTGTGAAAACAGACCAAAATCACTTTTGATATTAAAGTTACTTTATATCCTGTAAGCATTTTACATTGTTGCACTCATTGGTTATTACTTTACACATAATTTCTTGTGCCATCCTATTTTTCCATGTATCTACTTTGTTTGTGTCTGTCTGTGACCTATGTCCTCTAGACATGACCTACTTAAATGAGTCTCTTTCACAAACATTGCTCATTCATTGCTTCAAGTCACTAATATTGCAACACTGATTTCAATAATTCTATAAAGAACATATTGCCAACCATCTGCTGGAAGAAACATTCTAATGGGCTACAGCAGTGATGCAAATACTCTGGAGAAAGAGCACTCAATGCAAAAGGCAAAACTGTAACTTTCGTCCTCTTCTGACAACAACAGTAGCACCAGGAAACTATGACATCTTTACCAAACAGGAGAGCCTTTCATGCCATGTGCTGCCCATTTAGTCACTAGAGAGCAGTGCCAATTTATATTTCACTCAGCAAAATAAATACTCAAGTGTTATTACTTGAGTATTACTTGAGTAATAATTCTAATATTAATTAATAATTCTCAAACACATGCATTATCCATTTTCCTACGAAAAGAGAACATGTAATTTTTATCTTATGCTCCAAAGTGATTGATTGCTTCTCAAGACTATAAATTCCCAACATGAGGTTTCAGCTAGCTTGTGAAAACCCCTAGCTGCTCACCAAATTTCTCCAGTAGTTTCTTAAGACAGCATGCAAGAAGAAAATTGTATATGTCAACAACAGTCAAAAGAAAACAGAGAAGTGGGAACTATAAGCCAGGTTCTTACAAATGCAATTCAATGTAGCATTACATGCACTGATAAGCTGTAAGTAAAATCTTCTGCATAATGTAAATTATTAAAACCGGCCCTCAAATTGCAACTAAAGAAATACATAAAAGGAGTTAAAACAGACACACACAGAACACATGAAACCAATTCCCAACGAATAAACCAATGAAACCATACCAAAGAATAACACATCAGTTAACCAAAAATGGCTGTCATTTTCTGAAATGCAATTTATAATATACCCCACGAATGCACGGAACATTAACCTGATGAAACATCAACTTAATTATTTTCAGCAAGAATACCTTCTGACAGAAAATACCAGCACTGACATTGTGGTAAGACTAAACATGTATTACGTGTCTGCACATTGTCAATGGATTGTTCCTATTTCAAGTAAGGCTGACAAATTACCATTTGAACTACAAAAATGCACACAGCACAAGGAATGCTTTTAAATTCAAAGCAAAACATAAAGCAGTTTCCCCATGCTATGACAATGTTAGACCTGACCTTCAATATCACTGTAAAGAGACACTATATAACCTTACAATTCCCTTCTTGGCTCCAGGCCCCCACACCACAGGGAAGACTCTAGGAATCCCTTCAACAAAATGCTGTTCAGGCACCATCTCCCTTCAACACTGCAGGTCACCAAGAAGTCATTTGTTGTTCAGCACATTTAATTTTTAATATACTCTATGGATAATATATTAATTATCTGTGCCTCTATTGCACAGGAATAAAATTCTTTACCTCCTTCATGTGCTACATGAAGCTGCAGAAAAACAACAGTATTTTAATTAAAGGCATGTAAAATACTTTCACATGAGGATATTGTGATTTTCACAAGACTTCTTTTAATTGGAAAAGTAATGAGGGAAGACAGAGAAAAATCTAATTTCTAAAAACAGACTTCCAGATATCTGAGAAGAAAAACTCATTATATTGATTTGATAAATTTATTTATTTCTAAAAATATGCAAGAGCACAGAGAAAAAGTGCTTAGAAGCTCCTCTCTCCACTTCATCAAAGAAGTAAGATGCTTAGAATTCAGACAGCACTGGTATTCCCACTGTTATGTCATAAAAACTCTTTTAATCCCATAGAACAGAGTAATCACATTCCCACTGTAACTTATAACTTATCAGAAGGAACCTTTTACAATTTTACATTTTCTGTCAGAAAAGATTGTGTCAGGTCTTTCAGTGATGGCGTCAACTTATGCTGGCTGGGAAACTATGACGTTAGTTTGCTCAAAATTATAAACAATTGAACTGTCAATACAGATACAGATGAATAAAACTAAGAAATAAAACCTGTAATATAATAATTCTTTCTAGTGGCTTTTCCTGAATAGCCATCAGGGCATATGAATACACTTCCCAGGCAACTCTGACACTGCAGATAATTTTTCATTGCAACCCTTACAGGTCATTTCCCTTTCAAAGAAAGTGGCAAAGGACAAAGCCCTCCAATATAGCAGCAAACATTAAAAAATCCCTACTACACTACATTATTTCATTTCTCACCAATCGCCTTTAAGAAAAAAGGGCACAGCAGGTGGCTAGTAAAATCTGTAGCAAATCTGTAATGAGTCAGATCAAGCAGAGCTGGCAAGCATACAGGAATATAATCAGAAATCAGTGCAGAAAAGCTTATTTTATTCCCCAGAAACACAAATCATTACATTAAAAGCTTTCAACATTTTGGTAAATATGAAAACAGCTATTTCAAAAGAATGAGAGTATAAATTAATCCTTTCTAGTTAAGAATCTGCACACCAGTGAAGCAATGACAAAAACAAATGCACTCATACATTGCACTAACTATATTTCACCTGATCATTTTTTACTTACTTGAGCATTTTTTCCCATATATCACTGTCATAAAAGGCGTGGTTCCAGCCCATTTTGACTGTTCCAACAATGACATTCTGCTTAAAAACATCTGATCCTAACTTATGGTACAGCTCTTCACAATCATCCAGGGGGATATGGAACAACCCCAACATAAAGGCTAAGATAGCTCCTGGAAAAAAAAAAAATTTGTAATGTAAAATGTATCCTGGAGTAAGATTACAAAGATGAATTATGAGCATAGTTCATTGTCTAACAAAATATCTGTCTTGAAACAGCAAGATCAATTGATAATTATATCACTAAATTCCTGGTCAGAGATCACAAACCATGTTTTAAAAGAACATATACAAGGTAGAAAAAGTCTCTTTTCAAAAACAGAAATATGAGAAGTTGAAAAATTACATTATTTCACTTCGTAGATTACAACAAGCATAAGGCAGAAAGCAAATTAAATATACTACTTTACATGGAAAGAGAAATGAGTAAAAGAAATCTTTGCTGTGGTATTAAAAATTTATTTGGAGCATTATTTGCTACCATGCAAATTCTTAAGTCAGTAGAGATGTATTCTAGGAAAATTCTGTAAAAATAAAGGAGATTTCAGTAGTTTGGATTACATTTGGTTGCAACCACTTATAATTAGTTTCATACATGCTGCCATCTAGTGTACACCTACAAAAAAATATGACCTACCCTTGTAGGAACAAAATAACAGCATTCAAAAAGCACTGCTGCTAAATTAAAAGGACTGTGGAAAAACACGATTAATGCATTACTACAATTCTTAGATATATTAAACCAAAAGGGACGCATATAACCTTTAAATCTAGTTGTGCCACACTGTGAGAACATGTAATTGAGCATTAGGAATAATTAGGACACATGATTTTTTCAGTCTGGAAATAAATGCCATAGACTTGAATATAACGCATGTGCAGAAAAAACTACATTTAGGAAGCTACAGATGGCTTTAAAGGAAACATGACTTCCAAGCCCTTTTTCATTCTTACAACGCCCACCACTGTGATAACAGCATTAGTGGATCTATGGTCCCAGCTTCCTAAAAAGGTAGCGCACATGCTTAAGGCAACCTAAGCCTGCTTGACACAAAGTTTCATCAAGAGAAACTTTCTAAACTGCCAAACCACCAGATGCCAGTATTCGAGGCAGAGTTAACGCCTAGCACCAGAGAAACACCATTTCCCCACCTCATGCAAATCGTCTGCTACATTTTCTTCCTCTAAACTCTCCAGCACCAGTTCTACAGTATCACACATTTGCTATTTTGGTGAGCAAATTCAAAGTATGCAGGACCTATTACAGCATCATTGCAATGATCTTTCTCTGTGACTGCCCACATTTACACCCTCTGACACCCAATGAGGAGAAGCACAGGGAAGCTAACTACAAAGACAGTGATGCTGAATACACAGGAAGGGCATTTCTAAACTTCAAAGGCAAAAAATAGTAATAAGAAATATAAAAACTGCAGCAGAAAAGAGAAGTGCAGTGCACAAGAGGCATTCTTTCTATCATCTAATCCAACACTCTTGTAAAGCACAATTCATTCAGCTGCAAGACTATCAGCATATGTACTGTCAATACAAACACAATTGCCAGCAGTGCTGGCAGACATGCACAACCTCACCCAGCCATGTTTTCTCATTTATTATTCCAAGCTGGAAAACTGCAGACAAAAGCTTAATTGTGTAAACTGTAAAAAAATTTAAAATAATATGCTAAGTACTTACTAGCAGTCATAAATCTCAAAATTTCCAGAAGAATTAAAAACCAAGTTAGTTCTAGTGACAATAGTGGGAGAAAATTAAGAACATGAGGCATCTCTATCCAAGGTAAAACACCTTTATTATTATTGAAGATGACACTGGAGAAGTATTTTGTAGGGAAACCATTTTCCAAAGAAACAACCACTTACTGTTAAACTAATCAACACAGGGTTTATTTGGAAGACTATTAAAAATGTAAAGTAGGGAACTATATTGTGCCTACAAATTCTGTCCAAGAGACCTAAACATTTTCCTCCACTATTCTGAGTCTGTTAAGCAAATCTCTCGAAACACGTATTATCTACTCGTGGTATTTTGGGTTTAATATAATTTCTGAATTAAACTGTATAGAATATAAGTACAGCAAAAAATTTGAAGAATGTGGGTTTCTAAAGGGAACTGCACTAGTAAACTACAGACCTCCTATGTTAGAAACTGTCATTGTGCTGTTACCTGGTCTAACGATTTCTGGAGGAGATTACTGTCTTGGAAGGAGAAACTTATGCTTCCTGCTTGCTAGGGAGGAGTAACATATCATTTGAGTCACAGGAGTAATTACGTCTGGGAGGGACCTGTAGACATTATCTAGTCCAACTTCCTGTTCCAACAGGTATCATTAGAATAGGTTACTCAGGACTATGTTCAGCCAATCTCCATGGATGGAGATTACAAAGCCTGTGCAGGCAACTTCTTCCAGTGTCTGACCATCCCTGCAAGAAAAACATGATCCCATACCTAATTATAACTTCCCATATTCCAGCTTGTCTGTTGGCTTTTCTCCTATGACTGTTCACCTTCAAAATTATTTTACATCCATCTTTTCTTCATTTTCCCATTAGCTGAACCAGGATAAAGGCCTAGACTTAGCCTTCTCTTCTCAGTGCCAAATCAAACCAGTTTTTGTACACTCTCCTTTACATGTCATGAACTCCAGTCCCCTGATCATCTACTTGGCTCTCCGCCAGATTCACCCATTGTGTACAAAAACATACCTAAAAGATTAAGGGCTTTTAGAGGAGCCAATAACAAGGCATTTGCAGCCAAACAGAGACCCTTAAATTGTTGTGTACATTCTTGTCCATACAAGCCAAAGGTCAGCTTTCTTTGTTCTAGAATATAGTGATGATTCACATCCAACTAGTTCCAATCAAGACCAGGTCTTTTTCTGCAAAGCTGGTTTCTAGGCTACCAGCCAACCTCAGATGGAGGGCTTTGTATTTGGCTTTACTGAACCTGCCAAGCCATTTCTCCAGCCTGTACAGACCAATACGAACAGAGGGCACCACAGCACTGACCACTTCCTCTAATTTAGGTCATTCAAGATCTTGCTACAAGGCACATTCTGTCTTACTGGCAGGTAATTAAGAAAGATGAAATATTGCTGTTAACTTAATAAAGGAAACATGACTGACCAGTTTCAATTCCTGAGGGATATTACCTTAGTAGCCTGTAAAGCTCCATAAATACCAAAGATAATGGTTTCTGTGTACAAATTGAAGATTTCATGTAAATTGAAAAAACAACAAATCAGTATGAAGCCAAAAGTTTATTATGAACTACCAAAAGTTCTAATTCAGAAGAAAAGATTCTAGAAGTCACAACTGTACTTTCTGAGCTCACACATTAAGTCAGAAACTGCAAAATCTATACTTATTCTCAGATGTTCTTTTACTACATTGATAGTAAAACTCCAACTTGTGGCTTAATAATTACCTGTGCTTACACCACAGATGTAGTCAAAAAGTTGATGAACCGGCTTTCCAGTTAATTCTTCTAGTTTCCGTAGAGTCTGAAGTGCAACTAAACCCCTGAAACACAAAATTCCCCTTCATGTACAATGGCAGTCTTATCTTACATAGCTCTAATAATTTTTCAATCACCTTTGCTTCATTATAACTAATTAAATTTGAGTAACTGCAACAGTAAAAATCCTGAATATTTCAGGAAATAAAAGAGCAGCTGAACTCAACAAGCAACAGTTAAAATAGAATGATGAATAGTAAGTATGAATGACATACTCAGGCATACCAAAAACAGTATTCAACAGCTAGAGCCATATTGCTTTACAGCAAAGTCTTGGGTGATCAGTTTCTGTGGATGTAGATTAAGGACAGATTTGGGCTGCATCCCCACTACATAGCACTTAAATTTTGTTCTTAACAAGGCTATATAATGTCCCCTGGGGCATAGTATTTTCCAGTGTGGGGTTAGCTTGGCTTCAATCAGTGTATCTGAAATAACGGGAGAGATGCATTAGAGACCATCAGATTTGTGCTCCTCCAGCATGAAACAGTATCTGGCATGCAGCCATGTGAACTCTGTTGGGACAAAGTGAGACAACTGTGCATGGCAAAACACACCAAAACAAACACCATTCAAGCAGAAATGCATAAGAAAACAATACCCGCCCCTCAGATAGTCAAACGTAACAGAAATGTAACTCATTAATTGCCACTTTGAACATTTACCTATCAAAGAGAGACTGAAATTTTACTTCTAGTTGCAGTATGAAAAAGGTTACAAGTATGTAAAACCCCAGAAATTTTACCTTGTTCCTCCTCCATCAATGCTGAGGATTCGAATTCCCCAGCCTTCCACAGGGTCTGTATATCCAATCAGAGCTAAAGTTTCTCTAACAGCAGCCTGAAGACTTTCATCATTAGCCTGTCTCAGTCGCAGCAGGCAGGGGATTAATTTTTCCTGTTGACAAATATAAGGATATTTCACTCTAACTGTATGTTTAAACCAAAAGAATACATTCTTAAATTTACTAGTTTGGCATTAAAGCATAAAAGTAATATACTAGTTAAACTTGGAAGAAAGCCTATTCAAATCTGTATTTACCCATGTCTTTCTCTAACAAGGGAAAGAAAGAATGCCAATATTATGCTTTACACACCTCACTGCTATAGTAAATACCTATGTGAATTAAACAATCAAGATGATATGTATATATTTTGGATATTATTTGCATATATATTGACTATTATGAATAGATTTTGGATATATAGCTATATATGTAGCTAGGAAAATAGCTAGGAATATGTAGCTAGGAAAGCTACATTTACAAGTTTAGTTTTATTGATTTAGTATCACATCAGCCAACTGTAGACTCAAGTATGAAGCACACCAAGTACAGGTAAAACCCCAGAACTGCGTAATGCCTTCTAAGTCCACTAATATCCAAACAAAATTTAAAATACTTTTTCACACAGAGTATTTTTTAAATATACATTACCCCAAAGATATACAGCATTACAATCAAAATGGTAGTAGTGAATACATTCTTCCATAATAAAGTAATTCACGAATGTTTATGTGAATGCCTGACCTGTACCCTGCCCAGATGATTCATCGGGCTTGCACTCCATTCCCAAAGGCTACTTTCCCAGAAATTCCACAATCTCTGTCACAGGTTTGTCACATCTCATAGAAAAAGGCACTAGGTTGACAAGTGCTGTGATTTACCTAGTACTTCTAGAATAGTCTATCACCTACCTCCTGCCCTCTCAATGCAGGGAAGGAAGCAAGTAGGACTAGATTACATGAACTTATTTAATGGTTCTCTTGCCATCTCTTTTTGAAGAAAGCATGTAAACAAGCATAGAAAGTACTGTGCATGTACAGATCAGCTGTACAGCACATTCCCATCTGGTCAACTGCCACGGAGGACACAGTGTACGACCTTTATCTACCACTGGAAAAAGCTATACTACCTATCCACATGACCATGCCGTATGCTTCTAAATTAAACACTGCAATCTTAAGAGCCTTTAGCTAAACTCCCAGTAGTTTGCATATGAATCTGCTTGAACCAGCTAAAAAGCTGACACTCAATTTGTAATTTTTGCAAATAGGAAATATGACTAGACCACAAAAGCACAGAAGGAGGTTTAATGTTATTCTATAGCAATCATTTGTCAGATTGTTTTTTATCTAAGCATAAAAACTCTTTGCACCTTAATTGCAACTCCTCTGCTCTCTGGAAATTCTAGAAGATGATAGGTGAGTTCTTCAACCCTGTTGATGCAGACTCTTTGATTAGAGGATCTCCGTATGGCTTGAACTAAAGCTCGAGTCCTGTTATCAATACTCACTCTTGCAATGATCTAAAGAAGACAAACAGACAACATAGAACTGCTCTTAAGAAATGTGTAGAATTTGTCAAGACTAATTTTAACATGTTACTTTAAGATTTCTCAGAAGCAATGAACAACATGCTATACTACAGATCTCCTACAGGTTCCTAGTAAGTACTCCTTAAAACATCAACAAAAACAGGTAAAATGTTTGAACCGTTATTTAGTAGAAAACTGAATAAAGTTTACAGAAAGAATACACCAAACAAACACATCAGTATCCATTCAGATGGATTTTCAGGGCAATTCTCTGGTATTAAAACCACTGACAAACCATGAACTGTAAAATTACTGTAACTACAAAAAAATAGCACAACTAGATCTGTCTGTAATTATGGACTCTATGCATATATGAACTAAATATATGTACCTACAACACATATGCACAGAGGTGTGTATATATATACACATATACACTAAACATATAAACACATCTATACTTGCGTAAAACATTTAATACTTATACACAGATGTATCTAGACCTACTTTTAAGTACATAAATGTATTTCTAAGTTTACATGTAGTATGCATAAATATTTATTAAAAATCTATTTAATTTTACATATGCACTTATTCATCAAAGTGCACAGAATGAATCAGAGAACACTGGGTTGAAAGAGGCCTTAAACATCATCTAGTTCCAATCTCCCTCCTGTGGGCAGGAAAATCACACATATACTTATATGGAAGTAGAAATACTTAAAAATATGTAGAAGTATGTCTACATATGCATGTAAGTATATGAACAGGTATATGGTTACCTATACAAGTAAATGTGTGTCTATCTATGCTTAAATATAGGTATATACACTAGTGTAGCAGATATACACACTTGCATAAAATATACATAGAAATAATACATAAATTAACACTAAACAAAGACTTGCCTTTTCTCTCTGAAGAGACAGATGCTTTTCCCTCTCTTCTGCAGTCTTGGCCTCTTTTGTTTTGTCCTCGTCACTCTTCTCAGACACTTCTTGTTCTTGCTGTTTACTCTTTTCTGGTGGAACAACTTTTGTATCAGATCTTAACTTTGGAACCAACCCACCAATATAGCTGTCTACAAAAGCTTGCACACTGTTACTGGGATATGAAAGAAAGTTTGCAATACTTTTTTTAGTGGAAACCGGGAGGGCAGTATTTGTCTTTTCAGTACCCAAGGTCTCTGCTTCAGGAGCCGAAGTACCTGCTGAATCCACTCTCTTTTCTTCACTTGTTACAGTATTTGCTGATGAATCAAGCTTATTCCTCTCTTCACTTTCAGAGTCCTGTAATAAAGCATTCTTTTTCCTTCCTTGTTCCATAAGAGAATTATTAAAGTAAGAGTTGATATGATCAGCTACGAAGTTGTAAGTCTCTCCAAAATTTGTAGAAAAGTAGCTTACATGAAAAAGGTGGTTTTTACTAGATGCTGAAACTTCTGGAGTTTCTTGCGAAGTGCTGCTTGAACCTGCTAACAGAGATTCCAAATTTTCACTTGCACAAGTGGATTTTCTTGCAGCTGGGCCTCTGTCGCAATCATCCTGACTTCTGACATCTGTAACTTGTTTATCATTTTCTAGATTTGTGCTGATGTTATTTGCATCTGCACTACTTTTATTTGTTTTACCCGAAGTACCTGAGTGGGACTTTAATCGAGCTATCCGTGACACCAGTTCACTGTGAGTGCCAGAAACTGCCTTTGAAACAGATTCTATAGTATTCTTAATTCGTGACATGCGAATGCTCACCCTTGTAAGTCCTTTAGAAGAAGAAGTTAAAAGTTTGGAAACTCTGTAGTATAAAAACTCATGGCTATAAATGTACTTGTTATACCAAAACGTTCTGCTCCTGGCCCACTTACACCAAGGCCCACTTGTATGAAAAACTCTCAGGTGTGCAGCATGATTTATCCTCCAGCAGGCTTTAGGTCTACAGAAACACAGGTATTTGTTTCTCTGCTTCCACCAAAGACTTTTTGGGTTAATCAAAAAGACTAGGTATGTGTCCAAGGATAAATGAACTGTCATTACTTATAAATAATTGCACCTTTTCTATGTTGCTTTCTACTTCATTCCAAAAAATATGCGTCAATAAGTAAGTCCCGTAATGTACTGTTGTCTGAAAAAGAAAAAACAAAACAAAAAAAAACAATGGAAACCCCAGACCAGAAGAAAAGTTAAACTAAAATCAGATTAAGTTTATGTATCCTTTTGGTAAAGAAAGATAAACATTCCGATCAAATCAAATCAATTCAAACAATCTCATGGGAATATCTACTGCTCAAGACATTTGGTAGCTCACCCCAACATTTCAACACACCATTCCCTAAAGGCCAACTTCAGCTCATCTTGAGCAATATGTAACACTTCTCAAAAGCACATGGTGACATATAGAAAATTGATTGCTGTTTCTTCAGCAAATTATCTGGTGCAGATGCAACATTTCAAATGTCATTATATTACTACCATCCCTTAGCAGAATTCCTCGCAGGAGGGAGGGGAGAAGTGACACCAACACTCTGAGCCCAAAATATGCCCATCCTATGAGCCAAAGGCAGGATATAATCCTTACTCTGCAAAGAAAGGTGCAACTGGTGGAGAAACGTTTTACACAGCACACCAGAGTTGCGCTGATACCGCAGGTGCAAACCCATTATTTGCCGAAAAAGCAAGCCCAGGCTTCTCCAGTGCATGTGACAAATGCCGAGAAGGGCTGCCAGGCAGGCACGCAGGCCGACTCCTGCGCAGGCCGACTCCACAGTGACAGCAGAGGTGACACCACCGCCGGCAGCGCGATCCGTACTTACAGTCTCCTTTGCCTACGCTGCGCCTGTCCCGCCGGGTGACCGCCGCGCAGCCGGGCTGCGGGCCCCAGGGCCGGGCCAGCCTATATAGGCACGGGGGCGGCTGCTGTCCCGGGGGCAGGCGCGGGCGCTGTTCCTGCCTTGCGCCATTTCCCAGAAACGCTGCCTAGAGCGGCGGCGTAAACAAGCACCGAGTCCGGGCCCCGCTGTCCCCGGGCCCCGCTGTCCCCGGGACACCTTCCGTTACGCGAGCGAGCCCCGCGTGCCCGGCACGCGCTCATCGTGTTCCCCCCGTCCTCAGATTGCCCCACGACCGGGCGGAAATGCGGCCCGACCCGGCGGCAACGCGGCCCGTCCTGGCGGCGGTACCTGCTGGACAGTCGTTCCCGCCTCCCCCCTCTCCCCAGGCCGCCGCCGAGCGCCAGGCAGGGGCCGCGCCCTCACGAGCGGTGCCGCCCCGGCGGAGCGGGCGGGAGGCGGCGGGGCCCGGCACGACAACACCCGCGGCGCGCGGCCGCGGCACTGCGCCTGCGCGCGCCTCGCGCGCCGGAAACAGCTGGAGCGCGCGCCAGCGCCCCACGAGCCACCGCCGGGGCGGGGGCTGACGGGGGCGGTGGCTGACGGGGGGCGGTGACGCGACACGCTCGCGGGTCGGGCGCGGGCAGCGCGAGGCCCGGAGCGGAGCGGGATTGCTGCGCCTGCGCGAGCGCCGGGGCGGGTGGCGACGTGCGGCGCGGCACGCGGGAGGGCGGGGCGGCGTCTCCTCCGCCCGCTGAGCGCCCACGGAGCCGCCGAGGGCGGACGGGTTGGAACAGGAAGGATTATCCGGTCCTGACTTCCCGCCCACCAGACCAGGCTGCTCAAAGCCCCACCCAACCTGGCTTTGAGCACTGGCAGGGTCAGGGCATCCACATCCTTGGACAATCTGTTCTGGTGCTTTACCACCCTCACAGGAAAGAATTTTTTCCTAATATCCAACCTAAATTTCCCGTTTCTCAATTTGTGCTCGTTACTCACTGTCCTGTCGCTATAGTTTCTGTCCTCTCCGGCTTCTATGTCGGTCCCTTTCAGGTACTGGAAGGTGCTTTGAGGTCCCCACACAACCTCCGTGCTGAGCAGCCCTTGTTTTCTCAGCCTTTGTAGGGGAGGTGCTCCGGCTCCTTTACCAGCTTCGTGGAAAAGCATGCTGGCCTTGCTCCAAGGGGCCATGTCCTTATGTGGAGGGCCCCAGAGCTGGATGCAGCGCTCCAGGTGGGTCTCACCAGGGCAGAGCAGAGGGGCAGAATTCCCTCCCTTCGTGCTGCTGCCCCTGCTGCTTTTGCCACAGCCCAGGACACGTCTGGCTTCCAGGTCAGACACAGCACAGCAGGTTGTGCCCCACGCTGCTGGCAGCACTGGGCTCTTGATGCCTCACCCTGTGGAGTCCCTGGGAGCAAGGGGCTGGGAAGAGAAGGACCCCTACCCAGCATCTGTAGCTCCTCAGTGCAGGTGCCTCAGGAATACGCTTTCCCCCCATCTCCTGCTTAATGGGACCAGTGACAGTCATGTTTTTCATGCGTTTGACAGGGTTAGGGGGCACCTTGGTCTTCCCCAGCCGGGCTTCAGAGCAGCAGCAGGCCCTGAGATTCCTGACTGCATGGCCTGCCTGAAATGTAGTCTTAATAAAGTTGTCAAAACTTCAAGTGACAGTGGCAAGAGAGGATGGGTGTGCTATGTGATCAGGAGGATCAATGGAGACCTTATCTAAGGGTTTAGAAAGTTGCATCACACTCATAGTTTCAGATCCCAGTTGTCTGCTTCTGTTCTTCCTCTCAATTAAAGAAGTAAAATTAATTTTCTTACCTTGCATTTTATTCACCAGAGAAAAATTTATACTCCTTACATATTGTAATTTTTATCATGTATTTTTTATAAGTTGAACTGGTTAAATTCTCCACGTCTCCCAGAGCAGGAAATTCCTTGCTGGATACCAGGTGCCCAGCAAAGTCACGCTGTCACTCCCTTCCTCAACTGGTCAGGGGAGAGAAAATAGAACAAAGGGTTTGTGAATTGAGATAAAGACAGAGAGAGATCACTCACCATTTACCATCAAGAGCAGAAAAGACTCGGCATGGGGAAATTAGTTCAATTTATTACCAATCAAATCAGAGTAATGTAATGAGAAATAAAATAAAGTCTTAAAACTTTCCTCCCACCCCTTCTGTCTTTCCAGGCTCAACTTCACTCCCAGATTCTCTCTCTGATCCCCATATAGCAGAGCAGGGGGATGAGCAATGGCACCTGTAGTCACTTCAACACATACTGTCTCTGCCACCCCTTCTTCCTCAGTGGGAGGACTTCTCAGCCCTTCCCCTGTTCCAGTGTGGGTTACCTCCACAGGAAGCAGTCTTCCACAAGTTTCTCCAGTGATAGTCCTTCCCACGGGCTTCAGTTTTCACAAACTGCTCCAGTGAGGGTCCCTTCCTCAGGGTCAGTCCTTCTGGAACAGACTGCTCCAGTCTGGGTCTCCTGCAGGGGCACAGGTCCTGATAGCAAACCTGCTCCTGCATGGACTCCTCTCTCCATGGGGCCACAGATCCTGCCAAGAGCCTGCCCCGGTGCAAGTTTTCCATGGGGTCACAGCCTCCTTCAGGCACCTGCCTGCTCTGGCATGGGATCTGCCAGGACCTGCAGGAGAATCTCTGCTCTGACACCTGGAGCACCTCCTCCCCCTCCTTCATCACTGACCTCAATGCCTTCAAAGTTGTTCCTCTCACATATTCTCACCCCACTCTCCCAGCTGCTCTTGTGCAGAAACTTTTACCCTTTCTTAATGTATTATCACAGGGGTACTACCACCGTTGCCAATGAGCTCAGCTTTGGCCAGTGACTGGTTCATCTTGGAGCCTGCTTCCAGCATAGGGGAGGCTTCTGATTTTTTTTTTTTTTGCAGGAGCTACCCCTGTAGGTCCACTCCCCACTCTCCCCACCAAAACCTTGTCACTTTAACCCGATGCAATGACAATAATACTCTCAAGACACGACACTTCCTTGGTGAAGTACTCAGTGGCCACAAACAACTCACGAGCCACATATTTTTAGGATTCTTTTGCACAGTAGTAGTGGCAGTTCATACCTAGATGTTCATCTGTTCCTTACAAAATGTTTCCAGAGTTGCTGCTTTCTGTCCTGTTCGGCAGGTAAGGTCTGCCTGCCTTGTGTGTAGAGTACTACACATCCAGTTGTATTATCCAGTGGTGGTATACCCATATTTTTTATTTATATAGATTTATATATTATATAATATTATATATTAATATATAGATTTATAAACTAGTCTTAAAATTATCAAAATATTTCATTTTACATGCTTAAGCTCATTTTAAAACCAAATGTTTCAAACAGTAGTGGGGTCTGCCCAAAATGACAGATGCAGCTAAGCAGGGAGGTTTCACTACTTCTTGATGTATGAGTTACTTCATGCAAAAGCTTGAATACTGCTATAAGAACAACACAGTATGGATAGTTTTAGAATGTATAGCAGTGTTAGCTTAAGCAGCTTCCCTGGGTGTGTTTGTTCTTCTGTAAGCCCCAGGGCTCTAGTGTGTTTCTTAGTGTGCTGAACTGAGTTGGATCTCATCAGATGACTTAAGAAGCAGTGGCCCATCCGAAGCCACAGTCTGAGCTGGCGTCAAGCAGGGTAGCTTGCTTTCTTACAACAACAAAAGGTAAGGCAGCAAGACCTACAAGTTCAGTAAGAAGGAAGTTTGCACATGATAAGCCATGGCACATCCTGCCTCTCTTTGACTGGCAAATAAGGTGTTGGAAGTAGGAGGCAACTGATCCCTTTTAGCTGCACAAGATTCCTTCCTAAACAGTCACACTTTGTCCCATAATCTCACTGTAAAATTCTCTCCTGTGCCTGCTCAGACATTTGTCTCACCACTGGGATATGTACAATGCTGTGTTTATTCATATTATTTGTTCTTTGCTAAGGAAAGATTCGAGGATTTCACATTTTTGGTCTAATCAGAGACCCATGTGTTCTTGCCACATTGCTCTCCATAAGGATGAGCAGACCTGTCTGATCTGACATGTTCAGAGGTGCATGATTCAGCAGCTTCTCAAAACAATCACGAAACAATACAAAAGAACTGAAAAACACTGGACAGGAAAATATGTATTCCCAGGCACAAATTCTGCACCTTCTCAAACATTTTGCCAATTTAGTATTCTTTTTACTGTACTAATGACATTAAGAAGAAATTGTCTCAAATTTATTTAAAACATAGACAAATTTTATAAGCTCTCTTAGTAGTTAGATGAGTTCATTCTGTTTGACTAAATACTACCTTTTAGATAAGAGAGATGAATCCACCTATGGTATTCAGACAGTAGCCAACTCTGTTTGTAGTTGTTTTCACATAATATAGTTATCATCTCATTTAAATAATTTTGAGATATATTTAAAATTTAATAGCATGTATATTAACTATTTGAAAAATACTTCCATTTCAGTACTTTCCATGGGAAGTATCAAGAGAGAAATCTGTTATTATTGATGTTTTTTTGTGGATCTTTATTAGGTTGTTGATCTTTATTACTCAAGCTCTTTTAGAGTGGTCCCTTGAAACACAATTGTTTTCTCTTTAGGACAACACTGTGAGCTTTGCAAACACAAGTATTTGATTTTAATGCATCCTATCTCTGTTACTAAATTCAAAAAATCAAAGGCTTTCAAAGCTTTTTCTCATTATACCTGTTAACACATGTTTTTGTAGGTAGGATGAAAACTTGTAAATCAAGTTACACATAAATTGTGGTGAATATTTGTGTTTTAAATAAACAGCATTCTTTGGTGTACGTGATTTTTGTCACATCATAGCCAAAGAATTGTGCTGTCAATAGTTCAGGTGAGTTAACTGTATTCATTTGTATGAATGCATACTTTTCAATGCCATGAATTATTTCTGACATTTATATTTGTATATTTGTCTTGGACTGTTGCTTGGAGAGAAAGTCATAATGGGTTATGAGGCAGTTTGATAAAAATTGGATATTTAGCAGAAATAATGGTTCCAAAATTTGTCAGTTTAGTAATCTCACTCTTGATCTATGAAATATGGAAGATTTGTTTTGAGAAAATAGTTTTGCACATACTGTCACTGCATGTTTGATGAATGAATAGCACTTTTATGTATAGCATGAATTTATTTTTACTTGCAAAATTGATTATACATGTTATTCTGAAAATACAGATCGATCACCTAAAAGACTTAAACAAATTTTAAAAAAACTGAATATTTCAAAGCACTATGACAAATTACTGTATATTAGTAGAGAAGTGTTATGCTAATAATGTTGTCTGAGGTAATTGCTTAAATCTAACTTTTTCAGTCAAACTTTAGGGAAAACTGTTTTCTATTTTCATCAGCATAATATGACATGGACAGAAGCTGTGTAGTGCTAGCAGATATTTTAGGCTTTGCAAACACAAGTATTCTGCCTCTTAACACTAGATGGCAGACAAAAATGAGAAAACACTCCCTTGTTTTCAGGGATGGAAGGAATATTGAATTTACAACTTGAATGAACTGAAAACACTCAAAGTAATAAGAATTAAGGAGATTGAACACATGCTTATGACAGCATGGAAAATTTCTGCAACCTTTCATTCAGATGTGTTTTTTGGCAAAAACACTGAAAATAATCAAGTGGAACTTTTCCTACATTGTTTTCATATTGCTTTTTTATCTGTTACTTCCCTCTATATTTTGCTCTTGTCAAAGAGCTAAAAATTCTAGGAGCCGTTAAAAGGCTTAAGAAGCTCTAATAAAAGAGAAACTTGCAAAAAACCCTGTCCTTTCCAGGTAGTCACATCATTGTGAAATTGTCTTCTGTAAATCCAAAGATCAGATGATGTAAGACGTTGCAGCTGCTAAGTATCTTTGCCTTGCATCAATTACCCAAAGTAATTGGGCTGCTTTGCTCCTTATTGTCATTGAATCTTAGACAATAATGTGGAAGTAACATGTTTACTAAGGGGGCAACTCTCTTCATAAAATATTATAAATTAGTGTGCCAAATATTATGTAATCAGTTCACCTAGAAGCCAGTGAATATTTTGAGTTGTTATCCACCCCCTCTCCCAGATATATCCTTCAGAAAAATAGGGTCAGAATCCCCAAGATTCTGAATCTCATTTTCAGATGTCAGTTCTAGTTAATCATGATGTGCATACACAGTAATAGAACCATAACAAATCCCACCTTCTCTTTCTTTCTCATTTCTTGTACTGTGGCTGCAGAGATAGAAAGCCAGGCTGGCTATTTCCAGTGCTGGCAACTTTATGGACTGAAATCAAATAAGACCCAAGTTATTCCCATGGTATTTTCCCTGGTGGAGTTCTTCCAAATGAGAAAGGTAAATGGACTGGAATGGAAGGGTAAGTGCAAAAGTAAGTATGACTAGTCTGTTTCACATTTAGAAGGTCAGCCACAGAGATGTCCATAGCTTCTGGATTTGGTTTCTCAGATTATTCTCATTACTTTTCATTAGCTTTTGGTATAAAATGTATATATAGGAGCAAATACCAGACTGCAGAACTCCCCTTCTCAAAGGAGTCCTTTACCCATAAAGATACATGGCCTTTTTTTTTCCAGAGCTTCTTATTGGTTTCATGAATTCTTATGTTCGTAGTCACCTGGTTTCAGCAAAAGGAGAAAACATTTTCCATTCTGTTTTGCCAATAAGTTGGTGAACAGGAAATTCTCTTAAGAAATCAGAAATGTATATTTAAACCTTCTCAGGCTGAAAATAGCACTGACACCATTTTTTTGCAACACCTGGTTAAGTATTCCATTGAAAATAATCCTTCCCTAGATATTGTCAATGGCTTCGTTCAAGTTCCTCTTCCTTCCTGTTCCTGCTGTTCCTCCTTTCTTCACCCAGGAACCTCCATTTCCTCTCCCCATTTGAAAGCACTAGACAATTTTTAGCCTGTTTCTTGAAGGAATGCTTGTAAGGCATCATTAAATGAGTTATAGGCTCTGCATTTTGAATTCATAAAGGTACCTGGCTCTTGTGCAGAGTTAAGACTCTAGATTACCATCAGGATCTGAAATTTAGTGATGTCCTGCTCCATTCATCTTCTGGCTTTGCTAAATCCAAGCACTTTTGTGCTTCCCACACAACATAAAGATGCTTGGATCCCTAAATAAGGGATCCTGCTCAGGGAATTGGTACCTGAAGTTCTTTACACATCTGTCCTTAATTTCCTGTCTCTGCACTGCTCACAGTTGATGGTCTCTGCCCTTTTGTGCATTCTAGAAATCCATCTGCCAAAACAAGAGTATACCAATCAAATAATTGTATACTAGATATTAATAATGTAGTTGATTACTTAGAATTTAAAATTGAGACTCCTGTTAGAGGTCATATTATAAATTCCTCTTCAGCCCCCTGTGATTATCATATGAGTCATTCTGTTACCTTTCAGCACACAAGAAGCGATAGTTATGTATTTTGTTACTGCAGCATCTGTTTGAGAGTGAGGTTGTACAAGTGTCACCCAAGGCTTTTGGTGCAAATGGAAGGAGATCAAAATGCACAGTTTCTTTAGGTCCGCTGGAGTTAATTCACTGTCCACAGTGTTTGCAACTGCTTACTTAGTATTGCTGGAGAAACTGACTGTTGTTTTTATTTACATTGTCTTTTAATTATTTATTGACATTTGGCTGATCTTTGCTCTGAACCTCTAAGTATTGTACTAGGTACCATCTTAGCATTGTTGTCTTTATTAAAAAGCTCTGTTTATAACTTCTCATCTGTGGAAAAATTGCTTTGTAATTCTTCATCAAAACCAGTTCATCATAGTTCCTTCTCCTAAAGTTACACATTATTTCTCCATTTTTCTTGGCTCTGACCAGCCTTGTGAAGCTCCTTATCTGTCAGTTGTTTTCCACGACCCTGGTGGCAGGTGAGCTATCAGGCCATTTAGCGTCCTAATAGAGAACCCAGACTGTCTGGAATACTACCAATGAAAAAGACAATTTTTGGCAGAAGCCTATGTGTGATATATAATGATTTATTTCTGTCTTAAAATAGCCTGATGGAAGTTGTACAAGAAAGACTAAAAGCTTTGCACTCTATGGGTAAACATTTCATTAAAGTTGCATGAAATTTTACAGCAGCAATAGGAAAGAAGCATTACTTAGAGAATGACTTACAAGTTGTGTAAGATAATTCTAGCACCATAATAGGTACATAAATTAAGCAAACTGATTCCAGGCTTTGGACCCAGCAGTACCTTCACTCACTGTTGTCACTAACAGCTGTAAATTCAGAAACTTAACTAAAGAATGAGGCTGGCAATAGCGAATAATAAAGTTCTTACTGAACAGGTTAAAAGTTATTGTTTCAGACATAACCTCCCTAGGGATTAAAAAGAGGCACGTAGGACTCTACGTAGTTAGTGGTACTGTTTTGTGGTGAGTATCTGGGATGTGCCTAGTTACAAGTCACAGGGGGCCCATACACATTTTTTTCTTCCTCTGGCTTTAATGCCTGTGGCTAATTCCTTCTGGAGGATGCACTCAATTTAGAAAGGTCTTGTTCCAAAATATTGCCTAACAGTAAATACAGTTGTTTGATATGTTTCAGTCCTGCATTCTAAGGCTGTATAAACCTACATTTGTTTTGATGTAGCCTTTAAAGTAAGGCTTTAAGGTATTACTAAAGTAATACTCTCTTCCTTTAAATACACAGTTAATTTCCTCATTTGAGAAATGAATGTAGTTTCTTATAAAGTGAAAGACATCCAGGTCATGTGTGTGCAGGAGAGCAGTATTTACACACACATAACACATGTACACCAAACACAGATGTGCACAATTCCCTTGTGGTGTATAAACAGGGCTAGCAGGAATAGCAGCAAAATATTGTCCTGTGTTCATTATAATGTTAATTTGAAAAGTTAAGGGTGGTTTCTAGTTCATCTTGACTGGAAAAGAATGAGATTTTGGGTTGTCTGGACATTTTCTAATATTCTTTTGGCTTCACTAAGAGCTCTCCTTCCTGCCCAGAAGTGATTTTGTCTGAATCAAAGCTTAACTCTTTCTGAGGAATAAAGTTATTGATGCTATTTGTCATTTTGTGTCTCCTTGTGCGGTGACAATGGCATTGGTAGCTGCCTACATTGCATGATTCATTATATACTGTCTGTAACAGTGTCTGTAATGTATTTGTCTTCTGTTGGCACATTGCCTTTAGATGTAACTTTTTAATATATAGGGTTGAAGTGCACTGTTAAATCTGGTCCAAAGAACCTTATATATTAATATAACTACTGTATTACTGGTGTATGGATGCTAAAATCTGAACCACAATGCCTGTACAGATTACAGGCCGCACAGCTTCTCATGTCTTTCCCAGACTTCTTTCTCAGGGCCAGCCTGAGAAGCTGTGCGGCCTGTAATCTGTACAGGCATTGTGGTTCAGATTTTAGCATCCATACTGGTGTTTTTGGTTTTTTTTTAAGAATCCAGGACTGCAGGAGATTGTACAGCACTGTTAAAGTGTACATAATTTTAGTCCAGTAAAAAAGATTTACAGCAAAGTAGTTTATCCATCATGTTCTGGAAATAAGCACTAATTACATTAGTGATAAATATGGACCTACTTTGCTGTAAATGCATCTGTGCTACTGGCTAAGTTTTGAACAGCAATCATGTTTAACTTTGACTAATTTCCTGTAGGAAAGAATCCATTTGCTAACCATTGCACTATTTTCAGAAGAAGTTTCATGCTACTGATATGTATTTACATTACTTAATACATCTCCTCAAACATAGTCTCTATCAGTAGAAAAAATTCAATGCAATGCTATGTTGACTCCTTTTATCTGCCCTAGAATATATTACTGAGTAAGTATTTGATATAAAAAAATATTAAGAAGTGTTTCTACCCTCTTGGTAACTGAATCTTTTACTGCACATTCTAGTTCTTTCCTCCCTGTAAGGCCTATGGAAGATGTTTTTACGTTTTAATGTAAATGTAATGTAATGTTTGAAAGTAAATAGAATCATATCAGCACTAAGGAAATAATTTTTGATTTCTCTAAAATCCTCTAAAGATGTAGCAAATCATGTTAAAAGTTATTGCTTCAGACATAACCTCCCTCCAAAAATTTTGGTTTTCATACTTAGTTGGTTTTCATGACTTGGCAAGTACAGTAACAATAATCTACTAGCCCTTCACATCTACAGAATCTCACCTGTATTTCTTACATCAAAAGCAGACAGCAATATTTTCCACTTGGTCTTTTTTTAAATAGGAATGTTTTAGAACTTGCTTATCCATTCCAAAGTAAAAGACTGCAACCCTGTTCCTTGATAAGTTGTATTGAATAAGTAATGTCTGTAAAAAATTAAATGGTTTCTGGGTTTTAGAAAGTGGTCGAAGGCATTTAACCCTAAAATGCATATATTTCTGCTTCAGCATTTATTCCTCACCTGTCTTGGCAAAAAAATCTGCAATGCACTGCAATTCATGCAGTTTTTGGAAGACCAAGATTGTGTGGGACTTGACACACACAGGTCACATGGAATTCATAGGTCAGGGGAAGTGTTTATTGCCCACCAGTTCAGCACTCCCCACTCACCACACATGGAACATTTCCTGTGGTCCTGGAGCCCCTGTACAGGAAAGGTGTTGATGAGCATGAGTGAGCTCAGCATAGCACTGTAAAGATGGTCAGAGGGCTGGGAGATTTAGCCTAGTGAGGGAGGCTGAGTGAGCTGAGCTTGTGCTCTGCACCAGGGGGTGCAACAGTAAAGAGGGTGGTAAAATAGCTGTTTTCTTAAGGTAGGGTAAACCCCAGAAATATGGATAGTGAGGAAATCTTAGGTCTCTTCCAATGCTGGAAACTCCATTTGTGTGCAGCATCTTCCCCTGCACAGATGCCATCTGTGGAAGGGTTTCTCCTTCTTACCACAATGTGGAGCCTTTTCTTTTGTGCAGCAAACAATCACATGTATTTTCTCCTGACAGGCTGGGATATCATATCATTCAAAGTATTCACCATTGTCAGCAAAGGCTTTAAGTACAAGGCTCAGTAGAGCAAACATGTCCTGTTCAAGATCAATAACTGCTTGAATACGTTTTCCATAATGCTCTCAATGTATCTTGCTCAGCCTGGAGAGGCACTAACAGTGGCCCTGCAGTGCCTAGGAGGATGCTGGCAAGAGGTCCAAGCTGGGCTTTTACTTAAGTCGTGCCAGAAATATGAGAGATGGGGAGGGTCTGTTGACACATAAGGAAAACTTTTTCACAATGAAAATAAGCATTTGTAACCAGTTACCCAGGGAGGTTTGGAATTCTAAGCTCTTGATGGTTTTCAAGACCTGACTGGACAAACCCTGTGTAAAGTGCTCTGAATTCTGTGTTGTGTCTGCCCTGAGCAGCTGTGTGATTCTGAAATTCAGAGCAGATAGCTAAATTGGAGTATTAATCTGTGAGCTGAATCACTCCCTTTAGCTAACTAACAAAGATTAGATGAAAGTCCACTGAGAAGTTCAGCAGAATTTAATTACAATAATTTAGGAAAAGATTCTAACTTGGACAGATGCAGTTTGGAATAAAGCAAAGCTGGGTAATGGGACGACATTATATTGGCATAAAATAAGAGCTAAGGCTACTTACACATTTTCATCTGTTAATTTTCTTTTTTCAGCAAGTTATATTCCCAGAGTGGATTAAATTTCAATTTAACATTATCCTGACTATCTGCTTGCATGGATGAAAAAGATTGAAAGGGCACAATTATAAAGTTATGAAACCATTAACATATACTGAAGTGATTATATGCAAGATGGAATAGAGTCTTAGATCACTAGGACAATTTGTACAGGGAGGGCCACCACCCTTTTTATAAACGTAGTGAAGGCTACTTGTTTCACAGAGTACTTGCCCTTTAGACTGTGCCCACATGCTGGTCTGACACCTGGGCTGTTGCCCAGACACTGTGTGCTGTGTGCATGTGTACACTGAGGAAGAGTTGTGTGTTCCTAGGGGTCTTGTTGGACCTTCTAGGTATAGCTGATAAGACACATTTTCCTGAAATATATATCTATCCATACCTTATGCATAGTATAAAATTTCATAAATAAAATAACTAAAAATTTATACATATATAAATAAATTATAAATAAAATAAATAAAATAAATATAAATTTCATAGGTATGAAAAAATCATCCAAATAGGTATGATATTCTGGTTAATCTTCCAGCAGTATCCCAGAATTGACTCCTGTTGCATATACTGAGATTTTTGCATATAATTTCTTGATATTGAAATATAATAATGAAATACGAATTTATGTTTATCTTCCATGCCTGACCCTGAATTTATGTTCTCTTCAACATGTTCCTGTTTTAACCCACTTAATCCTAGCTCTGCCAAGATGTACGTGTTTACATCATACCTTGCTGGAAGAATTAAAGGTTCCACTTGGCTTTTTAAGTTGTAGAATGAAAATGGTCAAAGTAAATGATTATGGAGCACACACTTGAAACTTAGTCTTCATCAGAAGACAGAACCTGAGATCAACCCAGCTGCTCTCCAGTGCAGTGTTTCCCATCAGCAGAATTTCCAGGGTTTTATTATTTGTAGCCAATTAATTACTCTTCAGCAAGTTGCTGGGTGAAGGGAGAGTGAAGGTTAAGGCAAATGCATTTGTTCCCTTATGGTCTTGTTATGCCTATTTCCCACTAATTGAGATAGATTCCAAATTGAGGGGGAAAACTAAAGGAAAAGAACCTCAGGAATCCAAGCTTCCTACAAATAGGCCTTAATTTAGGAAAAAAAAATATCAGGTATATTAGATTAAATTGTTGTGATTCATACTCTTTGCAACACAGTCTTAGAGAAAAGCTTTTGTAGACTCAGGCAGCTGCAGCAGTGTTCAGCCAAGTCTAGATTAGGGATACATACAGCTGCTGTCAATGGAAAAGTTTCCCAAAATTGTTCAGCTTCCCTGTTGTCTGTTCTCACAGTCTTACCCTTCCGTGAGCTATTAACATCCATTGCATAGTGGCAGATAAGGGGGAAAGAGGGAGAGAAAAGAGGTGATGTAGGTTTTATAAACTTTTGTAGTCTACTTCAGCATCCTGTTTATGAATTTTTCCCTTCACCTGTTTGTTGGTACATGAAAACCTTTAGTGGCAAAGAAGTGCCTGTCTATGAGCTTCCTGACCTGGTCTTATAATATAGCTGTGATCACAGTGATTAATCAGCTTAGGTGCAGTATTATGTACTATATATGCAGCATGGATTTTGCTTTTTGCCTTACTGGTTTCCTCTTCAGAAAGACTGCAAATTACCAGTCTCCTGACTGTAACCAGAAGGATATGAGTGTGCTAGCTTCAAGTAAAATTGCATACAAATATCTGTTATTTTTCCTATTAAACTAATCAATTCTATTAAATCTCTCTTGTGATTAAGAGGATAGGCTTAGAGATAAAGAAAAAATGAAATCAGTTTAAATTTTCTATTCTTATTATCTGCCACTAAGATTATGCAAAAGTCATATTGGAAAGTTGAAGAAAAATTAATTTCCTGTGTTCATGACACAATTTACTCCACAAAAATGAAAATGTTTAGATACCGAAAAATTACCTTGCAGGCTTTAGCACTATAGTAGAATAGAGACCTTTGGATATTGTCTCATCATATAGACCTTTTCCTCAGTTGGATTTGCCACTGAATTTTCACTTCTTTTTTTTTTTTTTTTTTTTTTTATTAAATTCTCAGTAGACTCAAAGTCCCAATAAAAGTAATTTATTTCACATGTGCTATTTTTCATTTTGCTGAGAAAAAACCTCTGACTCTTGACCCTTTCTTGAAATAAAAATATTATTTTTAGGGCAGTACAAATATTTTTTCTTTTTATTTGATAACCAGGTGACTCCAAAGAAGCGAAGAAGGAAAAAAAAGGGTTATGGAAAAATGCATTTCTTTGTCAGTGCTTCATTTAGGATGTGGTCATGCCCCAGGAGCCTGGAGGTTGCAGTTATGATGTGCTTGAGCTCAGGGACCCAATTTTATCTACGTATAAACCTTCCTCCTGCTTCTCCTGAAGTTTGCTCTTCTGGTTTGCGTAGAAAAAATTTTGCAAGAACTCTCCCGAGTAAGGTCATTTGGGTCTGGCCACAGCTATTTACAAGTTTGGGTTATGACTGAAGTGAGTAATTGAATCACGTTGAGCCTCTGAAGTTTGCCTTTTATTTATATATTTCCCCCAATTGTGTGTCTCGGTCTGCCATTGGCTGCTGTCCCTGCAGCCTACCCGAGGGCTCTGCAGTTACATAAGGCTCTGTCTGCTGGGAGCCTATATAAAGCCTTTTTGCATGCCAGCAAGAGACAGAATTTTGTCAGGATCCAAGTACCACTGCTTTAGTTCGCATGAGCAGGAAGATTTGCTTGAAGATATCCTGAAACTCGAACACAGGCTGGTTTGTTTGCCAGCCAGTGCTTCACAGCTGTCAACCTGAGTCGCAAGTGGCAGCTACTGTGAGTAGCTTCTGTGCATTATGAAGAATTTTTCATTTCCTATGCAGGATAACACACATCAGACCGAGAGTCCTCCTCCCTACAGTTTCCTGAGTTTGACAAATCAGTCAGATCCTATTGGAAGACCAGAAAGAGATGAGCAATTAGCTCAAGTAGAGATTGCTGTACTGGGGGTCATATTTCTGACAGCGTCTGTGGGCAATTTCATTCTCATACTGGTGCTGTGGCGAAGAAGAAAGAAGCTGTCTAGGATGTATGTGTTCATGCTTCACCTCAGCATTGCTGACTTAGTGGTAGCCTTTTTCCAAGTGCTGCCTCAACTCATATGGGATATTACAGATGTTTTCATAGGGCCAGATTTCTTGTGCAGAATTATCAAGTATCTACAATTGCTGGGCATGTTTGCCTCTACTTATATGATAGTGGTCATGACAGTGGACAGATATCAAGCTGTTTGCTACCCTATGGTCACTTTTCAAAAGAAGAGAGCTCTCTGGAACATCCCCATTTGCACCAGCTGGTCCATAGCACTGATTCTTAGCCTACCACAGGTATTTATCTTTTCTAAGACTGAAATATCTCCAGGTGTCTTTGAATGTTGGGGTGAATTTATTCAGCCTTGGGGCCCAAGGGCATATGTGACTTGGATTTTTGTAGTTATATTCTTCATTCCCTCAGCAATCCTTATCACATGCCAGGTCAAGATTTGCAAAATAATCAGAAGAAATATAAATGTGAAAAAACAGAATGAATGTGAAGCAACAAATCAGAATCAAGTCCTGCCATCCCGAGCAAGCAGTGTGAACTGTATTTCAAAGGCTATGATCAAGACAGTAAAAATGACAGTGGTGACAGTTGTTGCATATGTTTTCTGCTGGTCCCCTTTCTTCATTGCGCAGCTGTGGTCCGTGTGGTTCCCCAGCATCCTGACCGAAGGTAAGATGCTCTCTCTCCTTCCTCAGACACAGCTGCAGAGCAGGCTAGCACACTGCTGCCGAGTGCTTTATGCTTGTATTTTGCTTTTGTGTAAAGGTTACGTGTGGTCATTTGAGGAGGATTAAAAAGAAATACCTGGAGTGGTTATCTGCTGTGTTTAATTAGGCACAGGAAACTTCCTGTGTTCAAAACAACATGTGTCTATTTTGTGTGTGTACCTTGAGGGATTAACAATTTAAAGATTGATGAACAGCATGGAGAAAAGCATCATGTGCTTCAGCAAAGCCTCAGATTTTTAGAGGTTTTAGATATTATAGCAGAAGTATTTCTTGAGGTGAAAAAAAAAGTGACTATTCAAAGTAATAAAATTATTTCTTATTTACTGTGTGGAACAGTGATGTTATAAGACATCTGATTTTTTTCTTTTAATATTGAAATCATATTAATGAAATCTCTGTAGTACACTATGAAATAACCAAAAGTTGTCAACCAGCTGCTTATAAAGAAAAAAAGCAAGCCTGAGAGTTATCAAACACCATGCTGTAAACAAGAATAGTCTTGTCAAACTTATGCTTTTGCCTGCTTGTTAGACAAGTTAGACAGACTCTATATGTGACTTTAAATTCACCTATTCTAAATAAAGAGGGAAAAAAAAGGAAAAAATATAGTAGTCCTGCCCTATTAAAAGCAGTAGTTTCTGAACTTTGTTTTAAGAATTCTTCCTGTCAGTGTGAATTTGAGTCTTATTTTACATACATTTATGTCAAAATAGATATCTGTACTTGTTTGTTTAACAGCTTAGAAATTGCTTTTAAAATTAATGCAACTCCATAAGAAAGAGCTCTATGAAACTATTTAACTCTGGATGCAAACAATATAGTGTGTTTTATAGCTTCAGCCACTGAAAATTACATTGAAATGGCAATTTCCTATTATTAGATTAGCTTTAATATATGAATAGATGCAGCAGACTGTAAAATGTGACTTATTTGTAAGAGTGTTTTATTTAGTCTCTTATTCCTTTAACTGTTTTGTTCTAGGTTCGGCATTCACCATTATAATGCTCCTTGGCAATCTGAATAGTTGTGCCAACCCATGGATTTACATGTATTTCTGTGGCCAGATTCCATATTGCACAAATAAGCAGCTGGAGAATACCTCGGCTCAAGAGGAATCGGTGTTCACAGGGAGCATTCATCTCGTAGACAGGGACCCTGAGGAAAACAGTACTTCTGCATAAATGCTGAGAGCTTTTTGTTGTTCTGTTGCATTCCCTCTGTTCAAAAGACACTAATATTTTACCACCATCCCTTATTTTGTGGATAAGAAAGCTGAAAAATTGGTTTTTGTTGTAAAAATAGATTTCTCTGCAGTTCTGTAGCGTATACAGGAAGTTTCTGTGTTGTGCAAGCCTGACTTAGTGCTTCGATCACCTCTGTCTTATCAGAATTAATTCCTGTAAGACTGACAAAGATACATAAAAGTATCTTAGATGTTTTGTGTCCCAAAGTACTTCCCCATCTGTGATTTTGGATTTCTAAGTGGTAAAATTTTATTACTACTGGCCCAGCAAATTGAAACACAGTTGAAAAGGAACCTGATATAATTAAACTTGAATATGTTTTCAGAGTGAACCATGAATTGTTCATCATTCTGGTGTGATTGGGGTACAGTGACAAATCTTGAGAAGGCAGCACAAAGTCGGAAAAAGCTTTTGTCAGCTCTTACTAGCACTTTGTTGAAATTAACTCTTTATATACATTTATAAAATGCCAAGCAGCTTAATATAATTAAAAAAAAATAAAATGATTTGATGTGCTTGTGACATTGAACCCTTACTTCAGTTTAAAGTTCCATTGTGGATCACAGGTGTCAGCAGCATAGCAGCAGTTCAGGTTTTTTCACTTCACACCATGGAATTTGATTTTCCATGCATTTCCTGATGTGAAAACAGTTAACTGCACAGCTATGCACGCCCCACATACACACACATATACATACTCTAAATAAAAGTGGGTGCTAAGGGTGTACACTGCCATTTGGCATTCATTTGTTCTAGCATGGGATTTATAGGCAGAGAAACAATTATTATTCTATTCCTTAGTTCCCCTTTAGTTTCAAATTCAAATGTTTCCCTTTGTTGTAAAAATAAATCTGCATATTTTTATCTCAAATGCCATTTGGTTGCTGTTTTGTGGGTGTTACATACAGGTAGCTATTTATTTCCTTTCAGTGTCTGCAATCTGATCAGAGGAATATGGAAGGAATATCAGCAAGGCTCTTTCAAGTGAGAATGGATCTGCATTCCTAGGGACTTTTTGTGGCACTTACGTCTGGTGACATGTAATCTGTCTACATTGTACTGTGCTTCATCACATTTCAGTTTTCTGAGGGCTAGCAGTCTCAAATGTCAATAGAAAAGCTATACAATTGTGGGGTTTTAATAGTCTTTAAATTGTAGTCAAAGAAATATTGATTTAAACTAAATACTGATCACATTGTGACAAATTCTGCTGTAGAGTGAATAGTTACACATCAAGTTAATTTATGCTGCTATGACTGCATATTCTGTGATTTCTATTCTCTGTATAGTTAGACCAGATAAGGACAAGAACCAAATATTGCTGTTCTTTATAATGGGAAAAGCTTGTGCCCCAGCCCAGCCTACAAGGATAGGTCTCTGGCTGTTAGGAAGAGGAAGAAGGTGGGTAAAGGTAGACCGATATTGGGATAGACTGGTATTAGAGCCAGACAGGAATGGGAAATTTGTAAAATTATCCATCAGTGTTCTTGGAAATTGTAGTTTGAGCATTTTGTGCCCTTGTTTTACTTTGTTTTGAGTCTTCCTCTGAACTATACATTTTTCAATTCACTACACTCAGATTTCCAACAGGTACTACAGTATCTCATTAAAAGAGAGGGTTGACTTTAGCACAACTGTAGTCTGGCCAAGGTGTTTATTCTATATGTGGGAGAATCACTAACTCAAACGTATGAGTCCCCAGGGGCACTGTGGAAGCCCATAAAAATGAAAAAAAAAAATCCAGTTATCAGATGAAAGCCTTTCTCATCAAAGCCTAGATTCTGTTTTCTCACACAAATAAATTCTGAGTAGAAAAATACCTAGTGTTCCCAGTCTTGAAATGAATTACTATGTTGTTGATGCTGGCACTGTGATACGCTTTCTGGTTATCTGGGTGGAGATTTTTTTTTACTTTCCATGGTTTTGTTACTACTTGAGAAAGGCACAGTTCATTAAAAGGAATTAGATTCTTGCTTAAAAATTAGTAGTTTATATTTTGCAGTACAGATAAGAAGAACCAAAGACAATGTAATCTATCAACTCTGTAAAGATTTACTACAGAAAAAAGAAACTACAGAAACAACTTAGTAGAATGAAAAGAAAATCCCAGTGTGTTTTGCATTCTTAACAGTATATTTTGATAATTCTTTTAATCTGCAGAATTGCTTGTGTATTTTCATAGCCAGTCCCAGTTCACATTCTTATAAACGGTGAATACTGAAGTGTTGCGTGATAATCTTTTTTATCTTGCATTGAAATAATGCTGAGAAGTTTTAAAGATGGTGCCAAACTGCTATTCTGACAACTTCACTTTGATAATTTAGTTCTGACAAGAGAAGCTGGTTATCGAGTCAAATAATCCTCTCCTGTGTCTGCGTTGTCAGGGGAAGACTGGCAGAGTGATGTGGAGACACAAGTTGGAATGGCAGCGTTTATTCTGTGAGGCAAACAGGGCTGTGTTCTCTGGCTGTCAAACACAGGAGCAGGATAAAAGTATCCTCAAGAGGTTGTGAATGTTAGCTACATTTGGCTTAAGGGTGTCATGAACTGACAAAGGCAGAGCAGGATGACCCAGCTAATCAGTTCTTTTAGGCAAATTCAGTTTGGGTTGGATTCCTTGGAGTAGAAAAAAAAAAGAAAGAAGGTTATTTTCTGACTTCATAAGGTACAGATTTGGGTCTGAATGCCTTGGCTATCTACAGGAAACATCCATGATTATGAAACAGATTGTTCATACAGCAGCAAAACAGGATTGCAAACAGTTCAAATGAGAATTGTGTTACTTGTGGTAATGCAGCCACAAATAATTTATTCTCTTCCAAGGATCTATTTATGATGATCCATAGCTGATTCATATAGATTTGAATTTAAAATGCTGTTAGAAAATCAGAAATCAAAACTGATGTAACCTATCCTACCAGATCAAAACTCTGATTGCCATTCCAAATCATACCTCTTCAGCCCCAGGTGTGTCAGCAGCAGGTCCCTCTCTGCCCTCCTGGTCCCAGGTAGAATTTCATCATTTGCATCATATTTCCCCAACTCTAGCCACCTTAATCTCTTGTGAAGGTAGCCAAGGTTGTCTTCACTTATTTCTCGGAAACAAAAGGAGAAGCTGTGTCTTTTCCTTGGGCTTATATGATGCTCCTTTTATTGCCACTCGAGGACTTTCTGAATGTCAACTCATTAAGGGGGCAGATTCTGGGTATTTTTACAACCTCTCCATAAAATTTTTATTAATTTGCACTTCACTCTTTAGGAGAAAAACAAAGAATAGGCTTTGAGTGAAAGTAAGCAGCCATACCTATTCCCTCATGCATCCTTTTCTGCTGATGCAGAGAGCAAAGCATACCCTTTCTGCCCATAGGGTGTAGCAAATAATTTAACTAAGTTATATCATCCACCTCTGTAATGAACTTTGGGGGCAATGAAACTCTAAGAAAAAGGCTTCTTGCCTTTCCATCCAAATGTTGTCCTAGACAACAAACTGATTAAAGTTCTATTGTATTCATCAGGAGATTTCTTATATCATGGCTCACACTTAGAACGATCTTCAGAATTTTGGATTTGTGTTTCTTGTATCCATTTCAGTATACCAAAAGTTGTTAGAATTGTGTGTTGTCTAGATTTTAGCTACAAGTCTTCTGAATTATGAGTAAACAATGGAGGAATCAGTAGGTCTTCATGGAGGAAACATTACATTGCCATATGGGGAAGAAATTTAAAAAAATGCCAAACAAGAACATTTGAATTTGAAGACTTCTGGAAATTATGGCTGGGGAGGTGGGTATAACTAGAAAGACATCTCCTTACATGCCAGTGACTACTTTTCAAGACAATTGATGTAGTAACAAATACTAAGACCCAGGAAAGATGTCATATTCTTGTCATCATTTCTATCTATTTCTATTTCTATCTATTTCTATTTCTATCTATCTATCTATTCTTGTCATCATGCTATCATTTCCATCATCGTGATCATCAATATCATCACTATTTTCAAAATTAAATCATCATATAGCCTAGAATAAGTTTTAAAAGAAAATAAATTTAGGACAGTGTGACATATGTAGACCAGTAATGAAGCTGAAATACAAGAACCATGATTTCAATCACAAATGTAACTTTTATATATGATGCTGCTATTTTATTTACCTAAAAGGATAAATATATATTTTTTTTAGTTCCAATATTATTGCTGTGCATTGAATCCCATGAAACTACCTTAAGATTAATTTTGGTACAAAACGTTAAAAATTTGTTTCGTGTCTACACATTTACGTGAACATTAAACCAAAATTTTTTGCTTTAAGATACTGTTCTTGTATTCCTTAGCTTATTCATGAGTTTAGTTATTATCTGTATCATCACCTTTGAAGAGATACTAGGAGTGAATTATCTGCTAGCTATCACAGTGCATTGGAGATGTTTGCCCATGTCTCTAAATGTGTTAATAGATGTCTGGCCTCAAATGATTTAATGCTGAGTAGCTCCAGCTTTTGACTTACTAATGGGAAAAATTGTACTTTGTCATGGAGAATACATAGTCATTATGTGAATACACTGCTTATTGATACATTTAATACAAATTACAGTCTGTTGGGAATGTAATTCATATTCCTGATCCTTTCTTGACATGACTCATATTCTGAGATGGTATGTGTTTAACTGTAACTATCTGTTCCCAAAAAATACGTGAGAAAAACCTCAGAAAAAAAGTTCTTATTTTTTAGTTCAGTAACTGTGAGTACCAGATCTTGAAGTTCAATGCATTTGTTGTGAATGATGAGGTTAAATGCATTATTCTAGCATTTGGGCTTATTTTGTTTGCATTCACACAAAGAGTTAATACTGGATTGTATGACCCTTGCATGTAGATTGTAGCCAAGCAATCATACAGCAAGTCAAATGCTTAGAGCTCTGGACTCATAGACTCATAGAAACATTAAGGTTGGAAACAACCACCAAGATCATCAAGTTCAAACATTAATCCAGCACCACCACGTTCACCAGTAAACCATATTCTCAGCTGCCACATCCACATGCCCTTTAAATCCTTCCAGGGGTGGTGATTCCACCACTTCTGTCCTCAGCCTCTTCCAATGCCTGTCAAGTCTTCCAGTGAAAAAGCTTTTTTCTGATATCTAATCTAAGCCTCCCCTGACACAGCTTGAGGCCATTAAGTCTGGTCCTGTCTCTTGTTACCTCAGAAAAGAGTCTGATCTCTCTTCCTTGAATGTTAGCATGCATGTGCGTAATACACTAGGTTAATGCCACGAACGTGCCATAGGACAGCTCTGCAGCTGCTCCTGGGGAGCATGGATGAAGCGTGCCCAACATGTTTTAGGAAATTTATCTCCTAAATGCTCCCCAAGCAGGAGTAAGATGGCCCTAAGAGTGCACATGCACTAATGTTGCACAGTGTAAGGGTGAAGCATTCTGTGCTTGTATTGTGAACAGTGGTGGTAACAGATAATTGGAACTGGACCATTTGTATTATTAACAAGGCTGTCTGCCCATGGAAATAGGATTTCCAGGCAAAGTGATCAAGGAGCATCTCAGGTGATGTCCATATCGAAGGCATTAGCACAGGCAATTCCATAACTACTTCCTGTGCTTTTTCTGTGTCATGAAAATGTGTCATGCCATTGAGTATCCAGCTAGACATGGACACACTAAAATGAGGAATTAGTGTGTGGAAGTTGACTTCATAGTGGACAAGTCCTGCTGGGGTGCCACTGCCTATTTCAGGAGTCCAGAGGGCAGAGGTGCTCTGTGGTCCAACACTCTCCCCAGCTTCACCTCTTCTTTATTCCGTGAGCATAAAAGGAAGATACAGCACATAGTTGCATCTCTGCAATTTCTAAACATATAGATGTGCAAATATCTTCATCTTTTGACTCCTTTCACTGCAATGTCACCTTAGTCTGATACTTCTGGCATTGCTCCCAAATGATTCTGCAAGAGAAGGGCATTATACTGTGACAGAGGTTTTGTTCTGCTAAGAATGAGACAGTTAAGCTCATCATCTTGCAGTTTAAGCATTAACTGTATGCCATGAAGAGCTGAATTTTGTATTATTTACCTGAGGGACACTACAAAAATTAGATTTTCAGTCACTGAAATTAAGAAGCCAGACTGACTGAATAGCTGACTTATTTATTAATTCAGTAGCTTCATGTTTTCCTTTAATAATGATTCTTTTCTGTAAATTAAAGCAGATGAGAGGAATATCATAAATGTAAAATTAGTCTAATCCTATTGGATTTTAAGCTGTGCCAAGGCTGCAAGATAGAATTAAATCATTGACAGAAGACAAAGAAATAACTTGAGACTTTGATATTTCAAATAAATACAGTATTTTGTGCACACAAAATCTTTTATCTGTATTATTTTTATGTAAAATTTTATCTGTAAAATAACTGGAGGCACAAAAGAACTATCCATAGAAAGCTATAGAATTCTGTTTTATAAATCAATTTATAAGGTAAGTCCATAATTTCATAATAAAAATATCCATGCCAGTGGATGTTAAAAATTAATCTTGTGATTTGACACAAACTGCATCTTGTAATATTCTGGATTTTTTTTTTTTCTGTACTGTGCCCCAAAGATATTTCCTCTCCCTTCAGGTTAAGAAATCAATTACAAGTTTATGAATACATTTTTGTCCTGGAGGGAAATGTAGAGTTGTTTCAGACAGAAGTCTCAGAACTCACTTGCATTCAAATTATTCATGAACCTTTTGCATCTGTAAGGGAAAGGAATTGTGCAAACCGTATTGTTTTTCTAGAAGTTTCAACATTTCTGTAATATTGAATGTTATGAAAATATATTGTTAGTATGCTAAGTAGCTAGAAAGTGTCATAATGTGGTAGTGTATAAATATCCCTTACCTTCATAGTTAATATTTTGTCACTGTATAATTTCACATTTCCATCAATTATAATTCACCTTGTAATGATAAAAATAGAAAAATTAAATAGAAATAATTCTGAAAAGTCTTATCTGAAAATTGTTTTGAGCTCTGCTTTTCTAAATTCAGCTCTTCACTGATTGCTCCAGAACTCTCAAAATTAATATGTTTGTTTGAATAATTCATGTCATTTTAAAGTGCCTCTGTTCTCTGGTGTCAAAGGTAATGTAAGTGCTTAGAAGAGTTTTCATTTGTGAGAAAAATATTTAGACTTCACTCTTTGGTGAATTGACCCTGTTTGATCACCAGGTGCCCACCGAAGTCACTCTATCTCTCCTCTCCTCAGCTGGACAAGGGAGGGAAAATAGAATGAAAGGCTCGTGGGTAGGAATAAAGACAAGGAGAGATCACTCACCATTTACTGTCACTGGGAAAACAGACTCCACTTGGGGAATTAATTTAGTGTGTTGCCAGTCATAATCAGAGAGGGGTAATGAGAAAAAACCAAAATCCTGAACCCCACCCTTTTCCCTCCATCCTTTCTTTATTCCCAAGCTCCACTTCACATCCAGATTCTCTCCCTCGTCCCTTCAAGTAGGACAGGGGAGGAGGGAAGTGGGGGTTGTGATCAGTTCATCACGCATTGTCTCTTCTGCTCTCTCCTCCTCGTGGGGAGGACTCTTCACAGACATTGTCCTGCTCCAGCATGCCTGGTGTCCCCTGCCACAGGAGACAGTCCTTCCTGAAGTTCTCCAGCCCAAGTCCTTCCCCTGAGCTGCAGTTTTCACAAACTGCTGCAGCAAAGATCCCTTCCAAAGAGTCAGTCCTTCAGGAACAGGCTGGTGCAGTGTGGGTCCTTTACAGGGTCACAAGTCCTGACAGCAAACCTGCTCATCCCCAGATATGCTGCACATTGTGAAAGATCATCCACAGATGAATGTGCTTAATGTATTTCATGTAATGAACATGATAAATCAGAAAAATGTCTTGATTAAAAAAAAGTTTATCAAATCCAAGGTTTGAAACTGAGTGCATATGCACATTTAGACATAGAAACAAGCAAATCGTCCATTTAGCAAAGTAGCAAGGAGAAATTGCCATTCAGAAGGTACTTGAAAAGCTTTTTCTTGTCTTAGGCTATTTAGGACTAGACTACTTAGTAAAAGAATAAAAATACAGTAAAGTGCAAACATGGTGATTGCTCAATCATACAACATCCCTATAAACAAAAGTTTGTCTCACTTGTCGGTATTAAAGCATGGTTTGGCAAATGGGTGCATCATGTGGAAATCTGTGGTTTCCTTTGTGGTCTCTGGGGAAAATGGGACTATTTGTCCCTGAGTAGGCTTTAAAACAATATTGTCAAATACTTCTATGTGTCACATGCAGAATGATGTTTAGGAGCCAGTTCCATGCTATGCAATGTTAGCACAGCAAATCCACATGTGCTGGCAGTTGTTGGGTTGCTGTGTAACGGAGTGGCACGTTTGCAGCCTGCCTCAATACCAAGTAAATACATTTAAGGCAGCAGATTGTAGACAGAAGGCAGTCACTAACCAAGCTTTTTGCAGCACATATGCTACAGAACAGCAAATTATAAGAGATATGAAAATATAGGTTTGAGGGTCAGTGAACAATGCCAATTTGTATGACACAATTGCAAAAGCATTTGTGCCAATTTTTTCCTACACTCATGAGAACATCTACAGATTACATAATAACTATTAAAGGTTGCAGCTTGCTCCTTGGAAGAACAGTTTGAATTTTAAGTTGTTTATATGACTTTTTTTTTAATGCCTGTGGTTTGAAGTTGATTCTGCTTGAACAACTGCTGCCTCTTTTTTCCTAAGTCTTCAGATTTTTTTTCTGACATTTCACAGTGTTCTGTTAAAAATTAAAGTTTCAATGATTAAATCATAATGTCAGAGCCACTGCATATCTAGTGAGTGACAACAGCCTGCCACCTTTTGGGTTTCCTACTCTTAGGTCTGAATGGAAACATTAGGATTCAATGTAATGCAAAGGTTTGAAAGAACCCTTGTAAATTGTCCTCAGGAGCTGCTCAGGTCCCTGGCATGCTCTACATAATGTGTGGAGAAAGAGGTGATATACATTTTATTCTTCTGCAAGGGAGATGTGGCCAAATAAGTAGATTTCTGGTCCACATTAATGTGTTTTTCAGAGAGTGAGAGACTGTAATATACACCACTTACTCTTTTCATTGTCCCCTTATTGTAAGTTTAAAACAGTCTTAAATATGATTATATTGAGTGCTCTATAAACAGATAAACCATTCCTTCCACATGATATTCACCACATTTTTAAGACTAAATACCGCATTAGCAGGTGGCCAAAGATAGAAATTATGGATCCTTTTCAGTCAGACAGGAATCTGAAAGTGTGAATATTTTCCTAACATAGTTTGTTTGATTTTCACTCTATGCATTAGCTATTGAACACAGAGGCTTCCAGCTGTCCCGTCCCTCAGCAGTTTCAGCCCAGATACCAAACCATGACTCACAAATAACATTACCAAAAATTAATGTTAGCAAGTAAATGAGAGTGCATCTTTTCTGCCTTCATCAGCTACCCACGGCTCTGTATCTTCAAGCAACAATGCAATGCAATATACAATATGTATTTTAGATACCCACAGTGGTGTAGCTAAAGAAAGAGGCCAAGATATGTGTCTTTTTTGGAAATGACAGCTTTGAAGTGTAAATCTTTAAAAGAACTTGTTTATTGAAAAACAGAGGCTAATATACAGATAACATTTTAAATACAAATCAGTTATAATATATTCTTAGAGGCCCTTTTGTTTGCCTTCCTGAATATGAAAGCAAACTGAAATGGATAAGGAAAAACAAAATGAGACAGGGGAAAGGAGTAAGAGACTTTAAAGTATTCTTTAAATAAAAATGTGAATACAATAATAATGGAGAATAAACAGAAATGGGTCCAAGGATACCAGTGAATGCACTTGAAGTTCAGCTTAGCTGAAACTGTACTGAAGTACAATCTTTCATGTAAATCTTGTTATTTATTTATACCTATTGTAAAAGCAGGTTGGGGGCTTATTCTGAGAAACATCATGTGTCAAAAACATTAGTTCTTCTATAAAGTGTTCTTAAATGGGAGCTACTAAGTTTTAAGAGTGTGAAGCTAGTAAGGTTGTCTCAGATCTAGTTTTAATATCCTAACAAGCCAGCCTATATCAAAGGAACTGAGTGTTAAGTAGAAGTGCCAATATATCATCTCTGTTTTCATTAAGCATGCCATACTTGTCTTATGGAATGGCAATTAAATGAGCAGAGGCTTCTCAAACCAGTAAGTATCCAATTACACATTGAAGGCTTTTCTCTGATCTTTGTTTGAAGAAAGTGAATTGTGCTTTACCCCTCAGTTTGTGAATGTGCTAGATTTTTTTGGTAGCAATGCAGTAGATGGCTAGTGATATTCATCCCAGTTCCACCACCAAGGAGAGATAAAGGTGGAAAGAAGTAGTGGTGGAAATCAGAAGTCAGCTCAGGCGCTAGCCAGTGTGCAGGCAGAGGTCCAAACAAGACCAGCAGCAGGACTGAATATTTGCTGTGGATTTGTGGTCAAGCACAAGATTACTTAAGGAAAATGGGCAGGTTTGAGTAGGCGTCGGAGCAGCTGCATTCCATTCTCCATATTAGGTTATTCCTCAGATTTGAGATATGGATTACTTTTAACTTTCTTTTAACATTGTCAGAGAAATGCGTGTGAGGTATTGACTTTTTCAAATATTTGTAGGTGTCAAAGGAATTTAGAGGAGTTCCTGGAAATCCCTCATTTGACACTCTATGAGAAGTTTGGTATGGATTTTGTTTGCTGGCTTTGTCTGAGACAAATCAGTTGGAAAATTTGGTTCAAGTTGAGTGAAAAGCTTCAACTAAAGAAGTATAAGAAAAAAAAAATGGTGCTATGTCAAAATTATTCATTTTCATTGAAAGACTATCAATTTATGAAAAAATAAATAAGGATTCACCTGAAAAATTAAACAGCATGATTAGTAAATTTAATTTTCAATAAATTGGAAGAATCTTTCTATTTTGAATTGATCTCAATATTATTTTCAATGTCCTATTTTAAAAAATATGCTTTAGCTACTCTGAGAAAACAGTTGGCCCAATGTGTCATCAAATACAAAAGAACTGTGTATGCACAGATTTCAAAATGATCTGAGATCAGTGTCTGGGTAGTCACACCCCAAACTCATACCAGTTATTGAAAAGACTGCAGATGAGTGGGTGCTCTGCAGATATAGATAGCACTATATCCCCTCTAGAACTATAGGTCTGTGTCAGTTTTTGTGCCTCCTTTATACTGTTACAGCCCCCTTGAGCTTCCAAAGGATATTTCTGCTAATTATACTGTCCTTCTGAAAAGCCATTAAAACCTGCATTGTGTGAAAAAGAATTATGAGTTAAAACTTCTTGGACTTCAAATGCAAATGAGCAAGAAGTTAATAACCAGGCAGTTGCTGAGTCACAAATCTCTTATGGAAGAATAATACAAAAAAGCCTATGGACATAAATAATGCCTTCATGTTTTGAAATTTGTCATACTAAGTGGCATGCTAGCTGTATGAACTGAGGATTCTGGTAATTTTTAGCACACAGATGCTTCATATTATAATAAAGAAAATGGCCTGATCTTCCTCCCACAGGAAATGCATTCACTGGGGGACACAGAGTTTGATGAAAAGGCACATCACTGAGAGGTAAGTTCTACATTGAAGCATGCAATCATCTCCTCCAGAAATTTGTTCACCTCACACTGGACACTGCTCCTTTATGATGAACATGCCCATCAAAAACCAAGGATTTATACTGACTTTAAATGAGAAAGTTAGTGTATCATGGAATCAGATGATTATTTGGGTTAGAAAGGACCTTTGGAAGAGATGGGGTCCAAACCCTGCTCAAGTTCAAGTTGCTCAGGGACTTGTCCAGCAGAGTAAGCAGCAGAGATAAACTTTTTCTATTTTGTTTTTTAACTCAAAGCGTTGTTTTTTTAACTAGGTGAGATCTACTTTTGGAGAATTTCAGGAAACTTATATAGTCTATTTTTCACTTATTAAAACCATAATATTTGCTTATTCTATTTCCCAAGCACACTCTAGTTATACCAATACACAAACTGTCAAGAAGCTTCCTGCTGTAATGGATTTAATCATGACTTATTCTTTACTTTTGCATTTGAACTAGAGTTACGTGAATTATTTATTAGTGTAAAGTTCTGACAATGTAGTGGAAAATTTTTTATGGATCCTTCAGCTCTATAAAGCCTTTTGTTTTGTTTTGTTCTCAGATTGCAATTTATGCTATTTCTATTTATTTCTGGATTTTGTCAGCAAGGATTTTACAGGATGGGATGATTGGTCTGGATGCATTCTCAGATCTATTTCATCACTACTGCTGGCCTGCTACTTCCATACTGCTGGATTGGAAGTTTAGTGAATAAAGTGAAAACATTCAACTCTTTGTGCCTCATTGCCTGAATATGGCCCAAAAAATTTCATGCTGCTTAGTATGTGTTTTGGAAGCCAATATCTAATTTAGTCCATAGCTCTGCTCTTGTGTTTGGGAATTCTTGATTTTGGCTCCAATCTTCAGTTCAGGTATGAAACCAAACACATCTGACTAAGGCAGGGGGATAAGAATGCTGCACTCTCCTCACCCTTCCTACCCCTGCACTGGTGTCCTTGTAGCCACAAATAAGATAACTGACCACGGTGCCCTCCAACACCTTCCCTGCCTGGATGGCTGGAGAATCAGTCTGCTGAGGGTGCAAGAGGTGGCACAGGACTCCAAGCTGGGAGGTTTCATATGCAGTTAGGGGCACAACAGAGGGAAGGAGACAATCTTGAATCTTTGGAGATCATCTCCAGAGAAATCACCTATCTGTTAACTATTCAGACAGGAAAGGAAGGTTAGCTGACTAATATAGTAATCTAAAGCTGCCCTGTATTACTTTTCTGCTACACACACAGAGGGATATAATTCTTTGAAATGGTGTCTCAAAATTGCCCAAAATCACAGCAAGATGGGTAAGGGATTAGTTGGCATGATACCTTGAGGGATCCACATAAACCCTGAGTGACAAAACTTAATACAGTGGAGGATAAAAGTGAACTTTTTGCCTGGGTAAGATTAAATGTTCAGTGAGAAAAGATATGACAGGAGAGAGAGACAGAACATTTATTTTCTGTTACAGGGGCAGACAGCCTTAGAAGTGGACTCATTTATCACTGATTGACAAGTAGGCTAAATTTTTACAAATGGAGGAGTGATACTGAGATGGCTGTATCTTTTTGACGACCAAGTGACAGATCATTTCTTGTCCTTGTCTTTGTTTCTTTGTGATAGAATTGTGAACAAAGGAGCCATGATAAATGTTTTAAACCTTTATTTCATTTAAACATCAAAAATTAATGGGATTGGTGATTTATACAGAATCATAGTCATTTTATGTTACAAAGTATCTTCAAGATCACCCAGTCCAACCTCTAACCTACTGCTTCCAGGTCCACCAAATCATGTTCCTCCCATTCAGTCAGCCATGGTTTGTTCAGGAAAATGAGGCTGCCTCTGCTACTTATTTTTCTTTGTTTCTTCCACCCACAGTTTCTTCAATTTATTAGCTTAAAGTCAACCTAGTTACAGTCATATTCTATTGTCTGTCTTTGTTTTTTGACTGCTTTTTACCATGTTCTTGCCTTCATTGCGATTCTTAGCCTGAGTCTTAGATCATAAGTCCAAAACATCTCCAGAGAGGTCTTTTATCTTTCAGGTATCTTTTCATAGTCTATCTTCTTTCCTTTAATCTAAGCACACACCACAAAGATGCTTACTCCATTTCACTGTCAGTGTTACTTGAAATCTTCACTGGGATTTTTGTGGAAATGGATGTGGGTCATGCTCCAAGAAGTAATGCCTTGGATTGTAGGCCTGACTGAAAGAGTGAAACTGGGAGATTGGACAACCAAAAAGGCAAACTTCCAAGTGATTTCAAGTCTATTTTGTGCATGTCTGCTTTAAGTCTCCTATCTATGCACAGGTGTGTGAGGAACAGCGACTGAGTGGGTACAGCTTTGGCATTCAAAAAGTCAGAGAAGAGCCCAGGGATAATGGGTAACTGTGGAATCTGGAGCCTGCCTATACCTGCACTTTGGACAACAGCCATACCCAACAAAGAGTGAATTTCCCAGGGATGGTTTGCTCTGTAATTGTGTGGAAGTTTTGCCTGTGGTGTCCTAAAAATCTAAAACAGCTGACAATGACATTTAGAAAATTAAGTCAGTAGAGCAAGCTGACAAAGCTTGTTCACAAAGCCCGTGTCTGGATAAGTACACAAGGATAAAATATTAGCCCGTATATTACCCAAGACATATACACTCTCCTGTAAATGGATTATGTGATATTCTACAGACCAATACAAATAAATCCAACTCGGGCAAAGATATGCTGAGCAGGCTGCTTGTTGAAAGCCAGAGACTGCACAGACAGATACAAGCACATATGTATAGGCTATTTCAAATGCTTATAAAAAAATAGATACATTGAATTTCAAGGAGGCTTTTTGGAATCCTATCAGAGTAGGGTTTACAGAGTTTTTTTATATTTTAAAACTCAGCTTCTATTTAAATGGATGGGAACTAAACATCCACAACCCTTAAGAAGTTAAAAATTAATAAATTGGTAGTCATTTGGTGCCTCAGTTTCCTCTAAATTTTCACAGCTAATTTGAATTCTACTATCTCATGTAGAGCGACATCCATGTTGATTTGTTCTAGAATCATCCCGGAGCTATGGATAGATTGACCAGCATATAGTTCTCCAAATCCTCTTTCCTGCCGGGTTTTTTGAAGATAACGTGTGGCATTTGCCTATTTCTGGTCATCAGTCTGGTAATTATTTATCTCAATTAGGAATTTAGGCATTTCTTGTTTAGGCAAGCTGGTTTTCTACTCTGTCTACCTATTTTCTTGCAAATAGGATGAATTGCACTTACACATCATGGAAATTATTCTTGACATCAACCAGCTTCCCTGGGCACTTTTGCCTGTGAGAAAAGCCTCCCAGGACAACCATTTTAACACTTCCCTGAACAAGCACATTCCACTAATCCTGAAGTCCAGTTTTTAGGATAATTTAGGTTGGAACAGCCTCCATAATTTGGGTGGTCTTGTCCCACACCCAGGGTGGGTCCAACCCATCTTGGGTTGCTCAGGACCAAGGACAGAGGTTCCACAAAGTACCTGGTTCATCACTCCAGTATTTGACCATCTTCAGAGTTAAAAATATTTCTGTCTACCTACTCAGAATTTGCCTTATTTTAACTTGTGAATTTTGCCTATCACTGAACACCTTCAGGAAGAGTCTGGCTTCATCTCCCTATACCCTTGCACTAGTTACTCTGTTAGCATTCTCACTTTCTTCAGGACACGTTGTGGTTCTGAAGCCCAAATCTGCCCTCGACTGCCATATCCCCAAACAGTTATTCTTTGGTTTTGAGTAGCATATCCATAGAAGCACCTCCCATGTGTGAAAAAATCTTCCTCAAAACATTCCATAAATGTCTCTGTTGCATGGGTGATGGATGAAAGAAAAGGTTAATTTTTAATGTTTAACTAGAAATTAAATGACTAAAGCTTGACTAAATCAATTGCTTGGCCAAAGCAATGAACACCCTAAAAATGCACTGTTTATTAGCCTGTGGCACTGGCAAGAGCAGCATAGGTATGATATATAATTTTTCAGAATTTAAATAGAAAATGCAACTACAGTTATATTCTGAAAATATTTCCTGTCTTATTGCTGTTGATGTGGAGAACACTAAAGTCTATTTGAATTGAGTATCCTTATTAGAATAATTTCAGTAGATATCATGGAGAATAAAAGCCAGAAACCATACAAGATGATCTTTTTTATACCCTGAGAATTTATCTCAAAAGGGCAGAAAAACCTGCTTGTATAATTCCAGTTTTTCAGTCAATCATTTAAACCAATAACCATAGTTTTATTTCTGACTACCATTATTATTATTGGGCTGTTGTGCAGAATTTAAAATAATTATGAATACCACCTACTGATGGTTTTAACTGCTGCAGATTGTTGTAGATGATTTGCTGTTTAGTGGTTGATTAGGATTAGGAAATCAGATAAAATGCAAGGCTTTGTCTCTTCACAAAGGAATATGCATCATTGTGGACATATCTTGCTTCCTCAATAGTCCTTAGTGAGACCATGCAGGAGATCTCTCCCTGAAATGTCTGCAGGAAAGCAGTGGAGTAAAATTTATTACTCCATATTTTATTACTTAATCATTTCCCACTAGAACAGAGTGGGAAACACATGACAAGACTATATTTGGATATATTTAGCCAAGAGATTTATGACTTTTAGGAAACTCCAAATAGTACACAATGTGACCATGTCTTCCTCAGCAACACAGGCTACTTTGGGCACTTCTGATTGGCATTCAGATCTTGCCACTGCTGAACTCAGGGTTTTAGTTCTTATGTTATTACACTTTAAGGCCTAAGTTCAGATAATCTGAAATAACATCAAAGGCTTACCTGTAAAAACATCTGTCCTTCTGTGTGTGCTGTAGCGTAAGTAGTGCACCGTATGTTTTATAGATAAAATTTTTTACATAAAGGCAAGTACTTTGAAAACTCAAGCAACTCAATCCAGGCTTGAAAATTAGTCAGTTTTTCATCTTGTTCTCCTTGTGCCTCAGCTCCACATCTCTAAAGGAGGGCTCTTAATGTCCACTATCTCAACAGGATGCTGTGAAAATGCAATTACATGTATACAATGCTCAGATACTGGAAAGACAAATACTATAGAGAAAGTCTATGAAGAATTCCCATGTTTAATGCAAAATTTGATTAGTGTGTAGCACCTCAAGCTTTAAGCTGCTCATCAAACAGTAAGCTTTTAAATTCTGTTTGTCTATGTGCCAAATGACACAGAGATCTCAGAAAAAAATAGCAGCAATCATACATTGAATTTAATCCCTGTTATAGGCACAGGAAAGATACAGGCTTCTACATTGTCTACCAATGTGTGTGTCATGGTGTGCATTATGTTTATGCAGATTAGCTAGTCCATTTAACCATTTCATTTTGAAGCCCTAAAAATCTTGTAGTCTAGTGTTCATGTCTGTGTGCATATGTGTTTAGTGGAATACAATTTTGGTCATTGTATGTAAATGACTGTATGCAGATGAGATGTTCCTTTTTAGTTTTTCAGTTTGTGTTGAGATTATTTGCATCACTACCTAGCCAAACGTGGCATAGTCTCCAAAAGAATATATTCAGTCTGATGATTTTCTGGCTCTACTAATGTTTGTTTTGTTTTATTTTTCTAATATTTTCTGTTATCAGCTATGGATCAGTCATTTACATTTAGTTCAGTTATTATTGTTCTAGCAAAGATTTCATAGGGTATTTCTATCTCACTAGATTCAAAATTTGTTGAATCATAACAGTTGAGATATTAGTTATTGTAACCTCATTCGGAGATATTCTTTCTGATCAAATATGGTCAATTCCAAAGCTGAGTAGGTATTTTTCCATGGTACAGGAGGATTTATCAATAAAGTATTCATTGATACTGACAGGATGTACGTACCTACCTGAATGTATCGGCTCTTATTTGAAAATGTCCTTATATTTGGGGGAAATGAAATAAAATGAAGGCAATTGAATCTTAGGATCTGTAACAAAGGGATCAAAACCAAATTCATCTCTGTTTGGGTGTGTTTCACCCTGAAAAGATGTATAAATCTTTTCACAATCACGCCTGTCAAGGATGGATCAGTATTTTCTCAGTTTATGACTTTGTATGTGCCAAAATCTAAGATGTTACTTTGTCTCTGTCACTGTGCCATTAGTACAATAATTTATCCATCTGGGTGTCAAGACACAGGGTGCTACTTGCTGGGGACCTTGGAGATGCAAAGTGGTATTATATTTTCTTTTTCCAAGTATTTCAGGTGTAAGCACTACAGGGAAACAAATTAATCCTATCTACTTAAAATACTTAAAATAACTGAAATAACTGAAATTAACTGAAATTAAAACCCATGTCTGCTACCATTTGTTTGTGGAGAAAAAAGGCTAATTATATTAATATAGCTCTTAGTTGCACATTTGTCCTGGATCTGCATCTATTTATTTTTATGGTATTTATGGCATTTTTCATGGTCTCCCAGAAAAAAAACAAAACCAAACAGTCATTTTAGTCAGACATGAAAATTATCTCACCTTGGAATCTTTCTGGAGAGACCATGTCACAGCAACTCATTTTTTATTGTAGTTCTTGAAATGTTATCCTTTTAATTCAGCTTTCAGTTGATCCTAGCTCAAAAAACAATATGATTTGACAAGAGCCCTATGTTATTCCTCTCTGATACAAGTTTTTATAGTGTTCATCACTGGAAAGGGAGGGAGAATGAGTTTACTCTGATATCCTTGGCAGTATTTTCCTTTCTGGATGCAGTCGTGTGCAGTCGAGGGAGCCTGAGGTCTGTGTCTGGACAGGGCTATTCTGGGGGCAATACATGGCTACAGAGCAAGGTGAGAATATGGTCCTTGGACAGAACATAGGTGCCTGAAGGAGACAGTATGAGGACAGGAGGTAAGGCAGGAACAATGTCGATCTATACAAAAGCGTATTTTTCTGTCATTCTTTCTTTGTTTCCAGGGTGAAAAGCCCATGCATGACTTGTGCCTTTTTATTGTTAAGACATGTTTAAATGGAAATGAAAAGTTTGTATAGGAAAAATTAGAGCCTTTTAGAAACATAGAAATTAATTTTTCATGAATTAAAGAACCCCTGGGACTCAAGTGTAGCTACATGTTCGCATGGAGGAAGTGACCCCTTCTTCAGCTTTTCTGTCAGCTGCTTTTCTGAGTGACTTTTACAGACTTTCACACCAGAACAATTTGTTTGCACTGTTTTTCATACAGCAAAAGCTTTTCAATACTTTCAGGTTATAAAACTTCTATATATAAAATTTACTGCATGGAACAATTTATAGAGGAGAACATTCCCTCTGCTTCATATCTTGGGATATCATCTGAAAACTCATCACCTGTGTCTGTAACAAGAAGCAGTCCTGTAGGAAAGAGGGAACAATTTTGTACATTGTTTTTTTACTGGCTAAGTAATTTTTCTTTTGAAAGATCAGTCTGTGGACTCATTTTGATTGTATTTTAGTTGAACTTCCTGATATATTTTACAGGACTTCACTAAAGATTCCCAGCAATGATTTCCCAAGTCACCAAAACCTGTCATATTTCAGTGCAATGGTTTACTCAAAATAATTTCTGTTTGCTCTCAGTGTACAATACTGGAAATGTGGAGGAACATATATTACAAGACCTTCAGTAAATTGATGCATTTTGCTTTCATATGTAAACTTGCCATTCTTATAACCCTAACTTGTTTTATTGCCAGTCTGAAATTTCCTGAACATTCCCTTCATCCTTTGGTAGCTGCTGCTGAGCTTCTTTATAAATATTAATGATTGTTTCTAATAGACAATATTTAATCTGCATCACTCCACAGATGTATGCCAGCAAGTTAATTTGATATTACTTTTTACTTGGTTTCTTTTATTTTCTTTTATTTTTTTCTTCTTTTTACCATAGGAGAAGGAAAGATTCAATTCAGATCTGTTTGTTGACTTTATATTTTGTTGTTTATTTGTATTCTAGGGTTGTGGTCTTGCTCCTAGTCTTTCTCACAGGAGAAACTGAAAATCAACCCTTTCTCTGCTAAGCCTGTTCTGATTTGAGGATGGTCAGTATCCCAGCACTGCTTTGTATCTCAGCTTTACTGATACAATCTCTCCTCTGCAATGTCAGGGCACTGTTTTTCCATAGTCACTGTGGCAGTGTTTTCTCCATGTGTTATTCTGCTCTCCTTGATCCCATGACTTTGTGCCTACAGACCTCTGTATTGTTCTTAGGCTGAGTTCTCATGGGAGGTGGCTCCACCAGCCTGAGATCTGCACCCTTTTCTCCCTCTTGCCTCTTTCTGTCTCCTCTTGCTTTACAGATTTTAGTTTATAGCAGAGAAGAAGCAAACACAGATCACAGCAAGGTCAGTAGCACTATTTAAAGAATGGGATAAATATTATGCAATGATACTTGTGCATATGAGCTGAACAGACAATGGTTATGCAGTACTTACACTTAACATGCTCTGGTCAGTACCAACATCATCATAAACTGAAACAAGTAACAGGGATTTTGAAAAAATCACAATGGCAAGTACTAAGGGGAAAAGTGTGATGGAAATCATCCTTCCAGACATCTTCAGTGTTGCTACCTGCTGCACTGAAGAGTGAATCCTGAGGACTCTTGCTGTTTTTCTTATCTGGCTACATTTACTGCTTGTTTCCTTTCTCTCACACTTCTCCCTCTCTTTCTCTGTCTTCCCCGCTGTTGCTTTCTCCATCCTTTCCCTCTCTTTCTCCCTCAACTCTCCTTTCATCACCCTGGTTTTATTGTATCTGAGAAGTAGCTTGCACTCTTGTAATTGATGTATGCCAGCTGTGAACCACCCTAATAAATCTTTGTGTATATGAAACTTGACATTATTTGTACAGTGGCACCATTCAACAATAAGGTGATCCTTGAATGTGGGGCTCTGCTGTTTTAACACAGTCTGATGTGTTTTACAAGAGAAAAAGCATGTTCACTTAAGAAACAGCTGTGGGATTTGAAAATACTACCAAACTTCAGCTATTTATTACTGATCAGTACTGGGAAGAATGAGCATCTGGGAGTGCTTCTCATGATATGCCTGAGTACAGTTTAAATATTCCAAGTGATATTACAGGTCTTTGTCATCATCAAGCCACGCCTGCACCCTCTGTAGCAGCTTTTAGCTCCAGAAACTGCCCCTTTCAGCAAGATATTTTTTTCCAGCTAACACAAGGCTTTATTAGAGACAACATCAACATACCTGAACTCTTCCAATAATATGTCACTGCTGAAAGTGATTCAAACTGAATGTGCACATTTCAGTGAGCGTGTACTAAAGAGGATCCACACTCTATGCCATTGTCCTCCAGTGGGGTCTGTAATCTCAAGTCTCTGAAATCTGTGTGAAGGGCAATTAGTGAACAAATGGAGGGGCTTTGATTACTTAGGGATTGCACAGCCTGGGAAGCTATGGGGGAGTGTGAGCGTTGTGAACCCAGAGAAATTTGTATTGCAGTAAGTATGAAGAGGCCATTACTTCAAGCTTTTTATTTCTTTTTCCTGTGAAGTACTGTCTTTTCTGAGTAAAACCCCCAATTAATCTTGAACTTTTTCTTGTATAGATTCCATCCATACAGTATTAAAAAGGGAAAAAACCCGAGTAAGTCCTATCAAAGCATCATTCACCTCTTCAGATCTTCCAACACATTGATTTATTTTATTGTATTTTTGGTCATCTCTTTTTGGACACGGCATGAGCTCTCACTTTCTTTTATCATTTTCCTAAATACCAAACCACCACACAAGGTAGGGCTGACACTCTGCCAAGAGCTGAACAGTGCCGTTTTCTTGGTAGCTGGCTGTTTTGATTTTTTCCTTTCATTAATAAGGACTAATTTTAATAATTTTTATGTGTTCTGAGTCTGTGGTTCCATTATTATTTTTAAAATGCCATACTATTTCATTGTGATATTTTCAAAATTCTGCTTATTGTTAACATCAGAACAATAATTTTAACACTGACCTAATTTGGGAATCCTTCCTGATCAGAGCAAACAAAATATCCCTTTCTGTCATGGAAATAACTTTTGGATGACCAAATAATGAAAGATAGAGTGTTATACATTTCATGAAAGTCAGTAGCTTGATAGAAGAGAGAGATTGTCCTGGTGACTTGATGGAGAGGCTGTCGACAATCCATGCCTGAGATACAAATCCACAAAGCATCAGACTTCATTGGTACTACCACTTGTGTATTTTTTGGTTGATTTTCTGATCTTTCCTCTTCTGGTTCAGCTGCTCAAAATACATTATTCACAGTGGCAGTGTTAGAAATCCATCACCATGTAGCTGGGCTTTTATGCAGGTACCCTTTGAAGCTGGTTGTTGCAGTTTTCCTTGTTGTGGTAGGGAAAATCTGCTCTTTTACTCATACTGTAAGATCCTGTTCATTATCCACTTCTACTGTCAAAGACTTGGTTCTCTGGCCCATAATAGCCAAGGCCTTGACTTTTTAAGGAGTTAGTCCTTTATTCACTTGAACTTATGCACAGTAAGAGGGTAAAAAAAGGTTGCAGTAAGTTTTCAGCAGGGCCTCTATGTTGACCTCTCTCAATAATCCCCCAAACTCGTATCAGATCTCTCCCATGGTGTTTCTTTCTGTCATTAAGAGAAGAAACTAGATACAGAATTCTGAGCATATGGAAGCTTCCCCTTTTAAACTGTTTTAGAGACTTGCATCTCAGTCTGAAGCAGGAGCAGCAGCTGCTTTTGTTCTATTTATTAGAAATAACTGTCTTTTTGTAGTCTGAAAAAGGTCTGGTATCTAATTTTGCTCTTGTTGGCTATGTTTTTCCAGTATGTCTAGTCAGACAACACCCATGAACGCATTTAATAAAAGCATTAATGAATTTAAAGAGCAGTGAAGGAAATTTAGGATGGGTATTGTGGAAATACCTTCTAGTGGGAATATTTAGACAAGGGATTAGGTTGCCTAGGGAGGTAAAAGAATCTCCATCTCTATAAACTTGCAGACCCTTGTTTGACAAATGTCTGCCAGGAGTTATTTAGTTGATCCTGCCTTATACAGACAGATAAGTAAAATGACCTTTAAAGTCCTTCCCAGTTCTATTTCTTGTGCTTGCCAAGAAGGAGCAGTATGAATATATGAATTAGGAACACTCATGCCTCGTCCCAGATTCTATAACAATTTTAATAACAGGGCTGTATAACAGGGACTAAAACACTCATCTTCACGAAGCCCGAAGGTGGCCTGCAATAATCATGTGCGCTTTAGAATACAGAGGAAGCATCACCATTAAATACAGGAGTTAAATGTATTTTTAGACATATAAAAGGACATGTTGTTAGTAGCCTAGCAACAGGCTCATCATCCAACATTGTGGTGCATTTAGAGACACACAGATGTGCTTGAATGAATACTTTGAAGATAGAAGAAGTAAAAATAACTGGAAGCTCTCCTGCTTGCTCATCTCCATCAATATCAGCAGCATCAATTGTAAAAGTTTCTGTAGGGTGTGTTCTGCTGGCTGTTTTCATGTTAGCCAGGGAACTTTGCTGATTCCCACCATTATCTTCAGATGTGGTGGAGTCATGTCAGTAAGGAGGATACTGTGGAGTAACTAAAAAAATACCTCCTGATAAATGAGATCCTGCATCGAAAGACCATTCATTTGTCCCCTTAATTGAGTGAGTGGTGTTTTCCCAAGCAGTCATGACAAAGCAATGACTCTCTTTTGTTTTTCAAAATCTTATCTTTTTTTTTCTAATAAAGGGTCAGGGAGGGAGGGAGGGAGGGAGGGAGAGAGGAACCCTGACAGAATCTAGATGTAAATGAGCCATTCATTCTGTTCATAAAAAATTGCATACAGTGGGGTCCTAATCCTTCTCAGATGGCTGCAACCAGTTGACAGTAAATAAGGGCAGGAAAAAAATAATCTTGTTTTGCAGTGGAGTACTATAGCAATGACTCTGAACAAGGATTTGCAGGAAGTCTGAGAATGCAGTGTATAATTTTTAAAACATCCTTTATGGAAAATAAATCATATTTTGGAGAAGTTAGTGCTAGGGGTGAATGCAAGAAAGAATGTAGCCACTTGAATGCGAGGGATTTCTAAGGGATTTTAAAAGGTTGTGTCTACAGGAACTGGACAAGGAGACATATAACCACTTCCTTCTTTCCATCTTATTCTAACACACAATTAAAGAAAGCAAAAGGGATACAGCAGTATCAGATTTATTTTTATAAGACAGTTGATATACAGAAAGGTAAATGTAGTAGATCTGATCAGAAGCTTTTGGAACTTGCAGCCTGAAGTTAAAGTGAGCAGCCAGCAGCACTCCTTGGGAGCTAATGTGTTTTCTTGTGTTTCAGAAGAGCGTAACATCTGCAAGGGACTATGAGTAAGCTCTGGTCAAAATTTGATTAGCAAAATGTGTTGTGAGAAGTAAGTCTGTACGTGGGAGAAAGCTCAAGCCAGCTCTACAGATGCAGCAGGGATTGTTCCTGCCCTATGCTTAAATGCACCTTAGGAACAGTAATTAATTTGAGTTCATCTGTTCCTGTTGTTGCTCAGGATGGATGAAAGGATGTGACTTCATTCACATGTACCAAAGGATTTGACCTGCTCAACACAAATCATCTTGTTTTCACATTTGCATCAACTCTTGGTAAACTTTGGTGCCATTCTGACAACAGCTGTCTCATAGTTTGGTCTTTTAGGCTCCATCAGATGGCAGATGTTCTTGTCTAAAACGGTTTTTGTCATCTAAACCAGCTGGTATGATTAATTCTGATATGAATGTTTTTAAATGTGGAAAGTATAAGGACATGACAAATATTCAGAAGGATGGCTGGAAGAAATACATGACTAAGAGGTTCTGTGGAGATTGGGTATGTAATCTTTATACTTGATTTCATCAGGGATGACTGCAATTTTATTGTCTACTTTGTTCTTTTGTGGCTGTATAAATGCACTAGTGTTATTTAGCTGAGTAAACAAAATGAGAACTCATTTTAACACAGGGAGTTACAGGTAAGAGCAGGACCCACTGAAGGACTTTGCAGAACTTGCTGTGAGTTAGGGGGCTGAAGAAACCTGGACCACAGAGAACTGGTATGAGGCACCTCTGCACCCAGTAGACTGTCAAGTGACATGTGTCAAGGCTCAACACAAGCCAACAAGCAAATCTTGAAGTCTTCTTTGATTGTATTCTAGAATTGTTCATTAATCCTCATTTATGCAGAAACTTTGCTCATTCTAGCCTTCTACTCAGGGAACTATCTTGGTCTTATTCCTGTTAGATCATATGCCTGGCACTCCTGATCATGGATTCAGTGATTGCTAACAGCCAAAGATTGAACAGAAGTGTAGTTAGTGTCCTTAACTCCCCTGAATACCTTCTGCAAGTCTTTTAAAGGTACAGCCTTCCACTGAGGTTATACTCAGCTCCCTTTCTGTATTTATTTGAAGGTGCCAAACAGAAGATTAAGACTACTCAGTATAGAGGCATTTCCCCTGTCAACTCTAAAGAGACAGATGCCTCAGGGATCCTGGAAAAGTCTGGCTAAGAAGATAAGTTAACAGGGCTCCTGCCCAGCCAGCCAGGGACCCTTCTCTCTTGGATCCTCCTGAACGAAACCTTCAAGGTCAGGCTCAATGTGATTGCACAGCTGCTTGCACACCCCGTTACCATTGTCCCAAAAGTCTAAGACTGGAAATCATGCAGAATTTGCTTCATAAACAATGACGAGCCAGACACCAGCTTCAATGTTTCCCTCCTCTCCACTTTTCAAGCATGAGGAGGGTGCCAGCTCGACTCAGGACCTGTGGCTGACTATAAATCCCTGTACTGTGGTACACTGCTCTCCTGAAATGTTTTAAATACTGCAGACTGTGCTTTTACTATTGCTTTTATTACTGCTATTTATTGCTAGACTTAAAAGAATGTTGCAAAGCCTGAAAACAACATTTTTGTAGAAGTGTTTCTTTGTCTGAGTGTTGAAATAAAAAAAAAAAAAAGAAGAATGCCAAAGGGAGGTTAGAATGTCACACTTAATACGTTGACGTATAGAGTGGGTCCCTGAAAATCCTGAAATGAGAATTTCAAGGTCAACTGTGCTAACATTCCTCTTAAGCTTCCCCACCTCCTCCTCAAAGCATGCCATCTTTAATCCATTTTGAAAGCAAAAATTATGCTCCTTAAATGTATATTGGCAGATTTAGGGATAAGATCTTTCTAGTAAAAATACTCATTTTGTGCAAGTGAAATCAACAGTCTTGATTATTCCCTGGAAGGTGGTTTGATGGTTAAAGTTCACACCTACAGATGCCCTTCTTTAGTTTCCTTAGTATCAGAATAAAGATGGAAATATCTTTTTTTATTTTCACCTCCCAAGGAAAATTTGAGGGTAAAATCCCAGCATCCATATATATATATATGTCACTTGTTTTTTTTTTGTGAAGAGGCTTAAGGGAAAGGATTTTCTAAAGCAGCTTAATAGCTGCCATAGGAGCCCTACAGATACATTGCCAGATAAGAATGGCAAACTAAAGATATCAACAAAAATAGTCCGTAACAGTGGAAGAAAACACAGCTGGTGTCTAAGCAGAATGGAAAGAACTGAGACAAAAGAATGTGAGAGCAGGGAAAATATTTCTTCCAAAGCACAATGCATCTTATTTAGTTAAACAACTATTATGGCTTATTTAACAAAGAGCTTATTTTTACCTTCTCCACCTTCTTTGGCAAATCTAGCTCTTAGGATAGGGATGACATGGGGGAAGTTGATCATCAAGCATGAGGCAGTAACAGCTGACAAGCTAATGAACTGAGTCAAAGTTTCTGATGAAGCCACCCCTACATAGGCACTAGCTAATATATACATATATAAAACAAGAAAACCAGTTTCGATGGCTGGGAGAGGTAGCAAGTAAAAGTTAGGAGTGGTATTTCTAATCTGTCAGTTCCAACTAGGAAAAATATCCAAACTAGCTTTAAAAGAGTAGTCTGCAGCTGGGAGGGGATTCTTGTCTGTAAAACTGATGGAAGAAACTAGGAAGAAAAAAAGACATTTTGCTTTTGCTCTTTGGACCTTCAAGAAACATGACACTGCTGTGTCACTGATTAAGAAGGTGAATTATACATGTTGCTTTTTAAATTCTAGGCCTCTCTGCCAGTTTGTGTTGTTAGTCCTCCTTTCTAGAAAAACAGCTCCCCATGAGCAATGACCCAGTTACATTCTTGTGCATGTCAGCCATCAGTGGTATTAAGGAAGGACATGGGTGAATGGATTCTGTCATACCTGTGTTCACTGGGCCATAAAAAAGGTGAAGAAACAAACAATACAGAGAATTTATTCTTGTTTCCTTACTTAACACTTGATCTAAATCCTACTAGAGCCACTGGAAATAGTTCTAACTTCAGGACTTAGATATAAATATCTGTTTTGTAACTGAGAATATTGGCTTGGAACATAGAAATCAATTCAGAATTGGGAATGAGGTCTGGCATATGTTTGAAAGTGCCCTTGTAAAAATGTAGATGTTTTTCTATTACAGTCATGTACAAAACTAGTAGGAGATGGTAAAGAAAGGTGTAACACCTTGAAGGGTTAAAAGAAAAAAAAAGCTTTTAAAAATCAGGTGTTAAAAGGCCTTAATTACAGTCAGAGCTATTGCAAAACGTAGCGTGTCTCTGAGTGAGTGAATAATTTTTTTCTGTATTTTAATAGCTTACTATAAACATTACAGTTCCCATGTTACAGTTTTTATCTGGATTTAATAGAGATTAAATCTAAATGAATTCTACCTGAATAATTGCAGTGGGAAAATGTTTTTAAATAGGGAAAGTATGCACTCTTAGATTACATTGTGAATATTACGGTATATTAATTCAAGAGAGAAGCAAAGACTTTAATATATTTCCAGTACTTTAAAAACCCTTATTCTCGCCATCCTTCATTTTCATGTGAATTGAAGTGTATTTGTTGTTATGAAAGTTTTGGGTTTTTATGAAAAATATGTCTACAAATTATCATTTTTCAATATAAAAAGAAAAGTTTTCCTACAGAGCTTATACATGAAAGTATCTTAGCACAGGAGAGAAAAATAGAGGCCAAACACATGCAGAAGTACTAAGTTTCTCCTTCTTAGGCATTTTGAAATTCTGTCATCCTAAAATGCATATTCACCAGCCCCTGAGAAGAGGATTCTGATTTTAAGCTGTTGACTGCCTGCTACATGGATCCCTGTGCCTTCCTTTGAAACACTAATCGTGCAGGTCTTTGAGACAAGCTGTTATCTGAGAGGGCTGATCTGCTCTCCACAAAGAGCCGGTGGCTGCCTCTCAGACTTGGGCATGGAGTGAGCATCCTCAGCCTGGCTGCCCCTAGCCAGGAGGTGCAGGACATGGCCTGTGCTTCACCCCTGGCACCTTTCATGCCATCTCTGCCCCAGAGGAGCAATATGGGGTGGCTTGGAAAAGCCTCGTGTCTGCCTCCCTTTTCAGACCCATAAGTCCAAGCAATGCCTCCTCCTGCTCTCTTGGTGGCTGGTGTCCTGAAAGCCATACTGATCCAACAGGATTAAAGTGAAGATCTGTCTTTTATAAGGCATTTGTGTAAGGCTGAAGGAATTATAGGCTTTGTGTGCATTAGTACATTAACAGGGCTAGGGCTGAGCTCTGGTATGTGCTCACCATCTGCTAAAACGTTTGCACAGACTTTGGCCCAGTTCTGCCTTTGGTCAGCTGAGTGCTTCTCAAAAAGTCTCCGGACTTGAGGGGGTTACCACAGCCCAGAGACCATTCTCAAAGGGCCATGCCAATATATTAAATTGTATGCATAATAATAATATTAGGACATTATTTTTACCATATATAATATAAGTAATAAAATATATTTATATAATGCATAAACATTTATATACTAGTTTAATAGAAATACTATTTTTATAGAGTAATACTATTAGTAATTACTATATAGATAATAATTACCATCTAGCTATAAAAATCGGTCAGTGTGTTAGTAATAATAATATCTAATAATATGATAGTACATTAATATTGGTCTCTGTGTAATGCTAATATAACTGCTTTGTTTAGGGGTGATCAGAGGGTTTGGGTGTATACCTGCAGCATAGCATTTGTCTCAGAACCAAGGAACAGCTCCCATTTCATTTTGCTTCCCATTAGAGATGTGACCACAAAGTCATAGTGGTCTGTTTGCAACTGCTCTGCAAAGAGAACAGTGGTTTCTAAATTGCTGTGGGTTATCTCTGTCTTCTGGAGACATCTGACACACACCATGCACTGAAGCTAGAGATAGCTGTGCTCAGTTTATGATGAAATCATCAACCCTGCTCTTATAATACTGGTAGCTAGCAATTACTTTTGGGGTCACTGGGGCACCTTCCTGCAGCCACAGGGGCCTATACTCACCTTATTACTTCTTTTCTATCGGGATGCTTTTCCATCTACTTTATCCTTTTTTTATATTGTCACTATGATTTTTAAGAGTGCAGTTAACAGGCAGTGTTTCCATCTACAGACAAGGAACATGTGGCCTCGTCAGCAGCTCTTCTACGGTCAGAATTTGCAGCACTATAAAGAATATGACACGGGGTTCCTTCCCAAATTCATAGTCCACAGGAAAAGTAGGGCCAGAGACTGGTAAAACAATCTGTTTTGTCAGCTTTTCTAAAATGTGCTCTAATCACTTCCCTTTATCAGGTCTATGCAGCCCTTGTTTGCTAGGAGAAATTAGCTGGAACTAATTTACAAGCAATGAGTAATAGGCAATTTATCTAGTAGTTTACAACTGTTGCCTGGATACAAATCTCTTCCAATGTTTTTATATATTAAAAATTGCTTTGCACCAATTTGTTTTGATGACAAATTGTCAAACAGAGAGCCAGGGCACATGACATTACTACTTTTACCTCCTTTATGACGCAAAATACTGTCCCTGTGCTGCCACTGAATAGGTATAATAAGGAACAATGTCTTTTCAAGCCTTGTCTGGTGAGAGAACTCTGTATTTAGTTCTCATTTGCCTCTAGAGCATTAGAGACATGAGGGTGTAAAGATCAGAATTTTATTTAATCAGATGATTAAATAGCAGCTGCTGCTATTTTTGCAAGGTAAAACATTGGAGAAAACGATAATAAAAAACCCACAATCACCCATTCAATTACACTGAGTTAATAAATGGCCTTCTCTATCTGTCCTAAAAGAGGAACTGTTGGCATTGGTTACAAGGATGTTAAAAATCTGTGAGCTGGAACCAAAAAAGTTGCAAACCAGATTATTGTACTCTGAAGAGGTGTTTTAAACCAGCTTTTTCCTTGTTGTAATATGTGTGTCTGCCAAAATCGGTCTGTGTACAGATGCATGCAAATCAAATACTGGAATTCCCAAGGTGAATGCTAAGCTGCACCCACATGTCCAGCTGCTGAACTCTGCCTCAGAAACACAAGACTCTGGTGGGAAACAAGGAAATCTCCTTTGCAGAGATTTGCTGCTCACTCTGATTACACCCACACTCTCCTTCTGGCAGAATAAGTAGTTTAATCAAACTGTAACATATAAGGCCTTAAACTAGAAGACCTATTCTTCTTTTTTTTGCTTAAAAAAGAAAAAATAATGGAAAACAAAAGAAGTAGGAAAGCAACTCAGACATGAAGGTAGCTGTAAATCTTACGTTGCATTTTTCCTTATTGATTTATCCCTTTTGTTTTTGAGCTTCATCAGAGAAAGGGCATCAGAGTGTACTTTAAGGGTCTGGAACCCCTGGGTGAGGAACTTACTTTTGATAATTTGTAATATTGCTCAGTTTCCCTTTCCCTGGCAGTTTCCCAAACAGAGCATAGGCAGGCTGGGCAGAACAAGCTGGTTCCCATGCTTCTTCACACAACTCCAGCTAAAGATAATTTATGGCAGTTTATCAAGAATGGTTTTTTTGTATTTTAGAAGTTTCTAAGAACCAAGACTATGGCAGTTTATCAAGAATGGTTTTTTTGTATTTTAGAAGTTTCTAAGAACCAAGACTATGGCAGTTTATCAAGAATGGTTTTTTTGTATTTCAGAAGTTTCTAAGAACCAAGACTTTTCCTATTAAAACTGCTACTTAACATTAAAAAAAAAAAACAAACTGCAAGCAAGAAAGCAGGGAGGCAAACAGACTAACACATGAGATAAAGTAAATTTTACCCACTGCTTCCTTCTGTTGCCTTTGGCTCTGGTCTGCTGCTATACATCTCCTCTAGGTCTAAAAGGTTCAGAACCAAATCACTTTTGCCATAACTATGCCCTCTCAGCTTTCCTCACCACCCCAGGCATGGGAATAGATATGAAGCTCTGGAACTTGAGGGTTGGGGAAATGGTAGTGGGAAGGTCAGGGGTTTGCCCAGAGCAAGTCAGTCACCTCCACACATGTTAACTATGGCTGTTCAGAAAGGAGAAGGGCAATTGTTTCAGAAGGAAATCTTAAAGGTGCAGGAGCAGACCATCCCTGTGTGCTGAAAGATGAGCCATTGTGGCAGAAGACCAGCTTGGATGAACAGGGAATTTTTGCTGGAACTCAGGTTAAAAAAGACGGTTTATGACCTTTGGAAGAAGGGTCAGACAACTCAGGAAGAGTACAGGGATGTAGTTAGATTATGCAGAGAGAAAATGAGAAAGGCAAAACTCAGCTAGGACTAATCCGGTCACTGCTGTGAAAGATAATAAAAAGTGTTTTTATAAATATGTTAACAACAAAAAGAGGGCTAAGGAAAATCTCTGTCTTTTATTGGATATGAAGTGCAACATCGCCACAAGGGATAAAGAAAATACTGAGGTACTTAATATGTTCTTTGCCTCTGTCTTTAACAGAAAGAATGAATATCCTCAGGGATACTGAGCCACCTCCCTGAACTGGTAGACAGAGAGCAAAATAGGCCCCCTGCAATTCAGGAAGAACCTGCTCTGTCACTTAGACTCTCACAAGTCTATGGGGGCAGATAGGATTCACCCAAGGGTACTGAGGGAGCTGGTGGAAGAGCTCACCAAGCCACTTTCCATCATTTATCATCAGTCCTTGTTAATGGGGGAGGTCCCAGGTGGTGGGGTGTCTCCCTTCTTGCAAAATGCAGTCAGTTTTGCATGACTGATCAAAGTGCAGTTACTTGGCACAAAATATTCAGGACCTTGTTAGAAAGGTTTTCTTTGGAATGTAAGTCCTTGAAAGATTCAAGTATATGTTCAGCACAACCCTCTCTATCTCCAGAAAAGCAACTAACAGTGTATTTCTCCTAACACAAGTGGGAGAAACAGCAGAAGGCAGTTTTCTGTGGTGCTGCTTATTTGCCATGAAGCCTGTAGAAGCAATTTTACCAGCTTAGCTTACCTTCTGTTTTGCTAAATAAATCTAGTTTGTCAATCACCTGGGTGGTAACAGCTAGTGTTTAATTACTGAGCAAAGAGTAACTTTCTTATTTTAACTTGGAGTTAAGGAAATGTCTGCTATCAAGAATGGTAGATCAAAGACAGCACCTGCTTAGCACCTGCCATCACTTCAGGGCATCAAAGAAAGTGTTCCTTGAAACTACAACCTTTGGCCATATCTCTTTTAGGTAAGATGGTTTCCACATCTTGAAATGAAGATAAAAGCTGATAAATACTTACCCAGACTTTTAAACATGAGAACACGGGAAATTTTATTAGAAGAATATATGTTATGGCCAAAGTAAATGATTCAAAAAGAGTCTCAAAGATTGTTTAATGCTGTATAAACCAATGACTAAAAATTTTAAGATGAGCTATTTAGATGCAAAGCAAAAGCCCAGTCCTTTCCTTCAAGTGGCAAAAACTGCTAGTGACTGAACAGACAGAAAAATGAAGGGAATACTAAAGAAAAAAAAAAGAATTTATTTTTTATGTTGTTCCAATTTTGTAAGACCCTTTAAAATGCAATATTTAAAGTGAAGAATGAAAAAAAGAAGTATAACCGAGTATGAGACACAAACTGCAGCTGAGGAGTGCTGGGAGTTCAAAGGCAGGTGGCTCACAGCCTCTGCTGCCTGTGCACTGTGTGACCTGGAGCTACACTGCCTTGTTGGACCACATCCTGCAGCTGATGGATCCATGGAGACACACCCCAGGCATGAGCGAGCAGGGGCGTTTGCTGCTGAAAGATGCTGAAGGTTGAACAGGGATGATGAAACCATTCAGGAATGGGGAAGGGTCTGGAGGGAATCTGTCATGCTCCCATTTGCCTCAGTGCCCAGCTGGCTGTGGTGGGAGGTGGATGGTCAAACGATGCCTAGTGGTGCAAATTTTCTGGTTGGTTTTGTGGATTGAGGTTGGAAGTTAAAAGAAGGCAGTATTCCAAATTTCATGAGGATTGTTTCATTTTCTTTATGTCTGTAATTGATCTTCAAGACTATTGTCAGTTTTTACTAAAACAGATTTTAGGGGCTACATTCTTCCCTGGCAATGCCTCATTTATGGTCTATATTAACCCTGTTTTACATTTGAAAAGAAAAGATAAGCTTTTGTCCTCAGGAAGTTGATTATTATCATAGAAAATATTTGAGTAGCTAGTAGTCTTTGATATCTTCCAATTTCGTGGCAGCCTGTATCAGCAAAAGTAAGTGAAAATGCTACTTGGAATTTATAAGTGACTGTAGAAAACTTCAAATGATACTTCTGTTCACTGAGTTTGCTTCCTGGAAGTTAAAATATACATAGAAAATTGACAAGACTGTATGCTGTGAGAGACAGAAAACCTTAATCCTAATGCTTGTGTGTTAAACTTCCATGGAAAGTGCTGAAGCAGGCTACACAGTTATGAGCTTATTAATGTTCAGTTCCATGGCATCATTTTGTTCCTCTGCCTGTTTTTGATTCAAGTTCTGAGTGATAATTGTTTTGCCAGTTTGAAGACTTTATGACAATACAATAGGTTAAGCACTGTGCACACAACACTTTTTCCCCCATATTCTAAAGCATGCAAGATCAAGACAAAATCTGTATTCCTGTGAAAAACAAAGCTGTGTTTTATGGCTCCTTAACAAAGCATCCTCAGAATCATTGCTGTCAGACACACATATAAAGCATGTGACTATTTTCTCATGAAAAAGCATGGAAGACATGAAAAATGCCCCCAAGTTTTGTCCTACAAATATTCTTTTAAAAGTTGCATGCATTGCCATGAATAGTCCTATTAAAATAATCCTTAGATGTATTTAACAATGCATTATTAATAATTACTAACTTCAATGTGTGCAAAGGTCTTTTAGGTTCCCTACATTTGAATAATAATTTAGAAGTTACTACACAAATTATCATAAATCAATGTCAGAACACCAGATGATTGTAGCAGCTCAGGCCAAATCTCCACTTAGCCTGCCATTCTGTCTCAACAAGACTCAAAAACACAAGACCAGGGCAAATATCGATGACACTTCCCACCTTTCTGGATGCATTTTGCTTACTTAGTGAGTCCAAGCAGTAGAAGGTGCTGAGATGGTGCCCTTCCACCTCATCATCTAACTCCTCCTGAGCCAAATTGACTATTTGTACTCACAGTGTCCTCCAGCCAAGCCTCCCCCTGTTCTAAAAATGTTCTACCTCATTGCATGAAGCACTAATTTTGATTCATTCAAACATTTGTAAGTTATGGAGAGGAATTCCTGCTCTACAGAAAATTTAATGGAAAAATGTCATTAAATCTTTTCCTCCATAGCATGTGTTTTGTTGTTACTGACATCTGGATGGTGTGACACCTGTGAGATAGAAACCTGTCATACAGTGCAGAGTTTTCAACCAATTCAGTAGGAATCTCCACGGCCAGCATAAAATCTGAGCAGCCCCTACTTTTCAAAATAACGAATGAATGGTCCAGGTTAAACACAAGAGCAAAGCTTGATCCATGTGGAAAAAACCCATATGGCATATTACACCCACCTGGAGCAGATCTCCATGAGTGGTCTTCTCCCTCCCCTGTACAGATGGATCCCTCTCTGGCTTCTGCTGGGCATATTCTGCTGCCAGCAAATGCTGGGGCGTTTAGGGGGTGGGGAAAACTTGGATGCTGGAATTAATACAAAATCTAATAAAATACTATAAAACACAATTTTTTTTCATGTGGATAGCACTTTACATCTACAAACTCTTATTTCAGAAAGTTGTTATTCTTTGGTCATGAGATTCAGATGCAAGAGGAAGGACTGAGCAGCCTGTGGAGCTGTACTGGGAAATTACAAAGCAGTCAGCAGACATCTTGGCACACACATGTTCTTCTGAAGGTGGCAGCTGCTGTAGTCTGATTAGCAGCCATGAAACTGGTTGGTTGTAAGCCAGATTGATAAATAAAGTAACTCTTTCAATAACAAATCTGCCTTTAGATGTGAGAATGAAAACATATTCAATAAACCCTTGTTTATATTTTAGTCTTTCAGCATGTCTGTTAGACTAAAACAAAGGTAAGATCCCATAATGCAGAAAAATGTTACCTGAATTTAGTGGGTCTTTTTTAGGAACAATGAGACAAAAAACATAAATTAGTTTAAACTGTAGAGAGATCAGAATGACTTTAGTTCTGATAGTCAAAAGTGATCTTCATCTCCCCTCAGCTCTAAAAAATATTGCTTGTTTTCAGCAGTGTCCAAAACTGTTTTGATTTCCTTTTTGGCTAAGCTGGGCTTCTGAACAGCATGTTTGATTCTCAAATCAGAATGAATATGTTTCTAGATGCAGTGGTTTTATCAGACTCTCTAGGTTGCCTATTGGAGCTCCAAAAGCTGAGCATGCTAAAGAATGGCTCCTCTAATCTTTGGCACACAAAGGATTTTATGAAGGGATAACACTGACTTCAAAGATAAGCAAGTTGCTGCAAAAATTAAATCCCATTCAGTATGACGACAGCTGGGGAAGCCAAGTAAGAAGATTAGTTGAAAAGGCAGTAGTTGTAAGTCCCAGCAAGTCAGCAACTCCTAATTGATCCTGGAAAACATTTTGAGATGGTGGAGAAAATAACAGGGCACTACTCCCTAGGTACCCTTCCTCATGGTATAAACTTTACTTACACTTAAATGGCAATGGCAAAGAAGAGAGGAAAACACTGGAAAATAAATTAAATTTTACAGAAGGGCCCAAGATATCTGCAAGGCACTTTGTTCTGAGTGAAAATTCAACCAAAAGAGAGCATATAATTGAAACACCACTGAAACACCATCTCCCAGGGGCCTGCAAATTGTCAAAAGCTAAACCCTAGGCACATCAACCTGGTACAGATCCCTTAGCCTGCTGGAGGTTGTAAGCTCCTCTCTCTCTGCTCCTCATGCCTGAGTATTACCATGCTGTGTTGATGAGCTTGGCAGCTGCTCACTTGGATATCGTGGTGTGCTGCTGGTAGTGATGTCTGATGGGAGCTGCTCAAGCAGAAAGGCTCTTTGTGTGGAAAACAGTGTCTGTCTGCAGCCTACCAGACTGTGTAAGGGCAGCTCAGGCTGTCAAATGAGACAGTTTGCATATTGTAATGGCCATGCTGCTAAAAGCAGAGGTTGCCTTTAGAATCAAATGTTCGAAGTTTTTAATAGTTGTGAGTGTGTGACCCAGTGAAATAACTGGAGTGGCATATGGAAAATAAGAGGATTTATCAATGACAAGATGTTTCTTTATCATTTAAGTTCTCTGTTACATTTCAGTCATTCCCAGGCAAACAGTGTGCCAATTAGTTCAACTTCCCTGGGGAAAGAATCTGACACTTTTTTCTTCCCTGGGAGCATGTTTTCACACTTTTAATCAGAATATGCTGAGACTGCCTCGGATCACAGGAATATGTCAAAATCCGTAATTAAACCCGTAAAATGGTAATCACAGGTTGGCTTTTCTGATTTTATATTTCTTGGTGTCTTTACCTGTAAGGAAAAAAATCTCTACAGAAATATGTATATAAATACACAGATATAAATGATTGGTAATGATTTTGGTGATTGACTTCAGAGACTGATTTCAGATATTGGCCAATAAAAGCAGAGTTTAGAGGTAACTGGCAGCCCTGGGGGATGCTATCAGAAGTAGGAATGACCCTCATCCAAAGAATACAAACTGATATCCAGGCCCCTTTCTACTCTCCCATTGATATTTCTCATTAGGAACCACAGCACAATCTGGAAACAAAGCAGGGCTTAGTGTGGAAGGATTATGCTGTTCCACTGCCACTGATTCAAGTGGATGTTCCTGGATTTCCCTTAATCATGCTGGGATGTCTCCAATGCTATTGTAATTTCAAAGCCTGAAAGAGGCTCTGCTGCCCCCTTGTTTTTCAGCCTTTCACCTACTATTTCTTGCTAAATATGGCAATGGGAAGGATGCTAAAGGAATTGTTGTTACCAATATTGTTGTCAGCAAAAATAAATTGTTAACACTAAAGTATTTGCTCTAATTCTGAGAAGATTTGTCAAAGAATAAAGTACATTTTTTTTTTGTATTTTCCCCTAACTGGAGAAGGTAAAGTACAGTGAAATGTCTCCATTAATTCTGATGTTTTTCATCATGATGATTCACTTCCCATTCAGCAGAAGTAGAGCTCTGCATGCAATCTTAAAATCAAAATGGCATTTTTGCAGCCTCAGAGTACAGTTGGGACATGGATAGGAATCATTGTCATTCTTGTTCCGGCTTTTTTTTCCTTTGATGACAAATTTTCACCAGTAGCAAAACCAAGGGAAAAGCTACACCTTCTCCTTCTCCTCCTCTCAGTACAAAAGTAATTGAAAAGGCTTCCACCATAAAATGTCTGCCTGGTCTATAGATTCTTGTGTGAACACAAGCATATCTTTGAGCCAATATTATATTCAGAAATTATAACTGGGAACACCTGCCTTTTGTTTCAGGCAGTGTTTATTGTTGAAAAAAGAGTGTTTCAGAGTGTGCTGTGGGCCATGCCAGTACCAGGACCCTTGTCCTCTCCCTGCTCCTGGCAGAGAGCTTGGAGAATCCCATTGCATCAGGGCTTCAGTGCTGAAGGGGCTGCTGTGAGAGGGAAACACAGTAAGTGACCTTCAGAGCCCTGCTGGAATCCTTGCTTCTGGGATTTTGTAATTTGTGCATGAATACTTAATTAGATCTATAGCTTGGAAGATGTAGAGTCTTTTCTCAGCTTTCTCAAGGCCATTCATGTCCCTGTCTGGCTCTAGATCTATGCAATAGGGATGGTGAAATCATCTTCCTTTTACTTTTTAGTTGATTCTTCTATTATATTCAGAACTGTGTGTGTTTGCAGGGTCCATCACCCCTGAGCCATGTTCCCTTCATAACAGCAAAGGAAATTTAGCCAGTGGGCAGTCATATGGCAGTTGAAATGGGTCATGGGAGAGGGAATGTGGGTCAAAGTTTGACATTTTGTGTTAGTTTGGCCCTCATTCTCTCAAACTCTTTAAAAATATTTTTATAGCATGTTTCATAGTCCCTTCAGGATCACAAGTTAGTTCCTCTTCTCTTACATTTTTCATATTAGATTTATGTTTTGGCTCAAATCTAAAACCAGTGTTTCCAGTTACAAAGCTTTTCATCAGTTTTAAGAGCATTGATTCCCTTCCCACCAAATTTTAAAACAGAAACATGATATTCATTGAATTAAACAATCTGAATATTTATTACTAAGGATTTAATTTAGAAGAAAAATATTGACCACTTAGGAGTTTTGAATAAAGATGAAGTGCAATGCCAAAGGCATGAAGTATGTGTGGTTTGGTGAAGCTGCTCTAAAAGTAAGCAGTTGGCAATAAAGGAATAATGGAGTTTGCAAATGGTACAAGGCATGTGGGTCATCTTTGCCAGGATTCCTGTTCTCAGAGAGCTGCATTTTGCTTATGGTATTTGTGGCAGGTTACTAGTTTCATGTTTCAAATGACTCAAGTGTTTTCACTCTGGATGGGAAGGTTTGCATTTCTTCCTTTGGGAGCTACCTTACAGTGACTTTTTTTCAACATCAGATGTGACACTAGACTCAAATATTTGTCCTTCACTGGGGTTGCTCCAAAGCCCTTTCCAACAAGAAGAAATCACAGCTGGCTGGGAGGCAGCTCTGGGGCATCCTGACTTCACTGTGAATTTCATTTTGTGAGACTCTGATATATTTGAGGGAGAAGAAGGAGTAGCATTTCCCAGAGGAAGCACTGAGTATGTTGAGGCCAGGCCTTTTGTTATTTCAGGTCTGCATACATTTCATGAGTATAGTGCTTGAGTGCTTTGTTATTACACCATGTCAGGTGGCAATGGGACAATGGAATCAGCTCTCTCTTTTAGCATTTCTAGCATCTTCCCAGACCTGAGTCTGTATAAATTGTGTCACCTCATCTTAGCAGCTGCTGCTGTCCCTTTGAGGCTGTGAGCAGGAGGTGTGCCTGGGGTGCGTGCTGTGGCTCCAGGCCACTGGCACAGACTGCCAGCCTTGGCACACCACTTCCTGCCTCTGGCCAAGCATCTTGGATCTGCAGGGAATAAAAAAGATCAGTGGCATGATTTGTAAAGGCAGCCTGATGAGTAACACCTACATACCTTTAAAATGCAACCTTTAGTCTTTAACTTCCTCTTAAGAGTAGAAATACCTGAGGAAAGTGCAGCAATGTGAAAAGCTTTGTGTTTGGAATTACCTACATCTTGCCCTGAGAAAGGGGGCTGGGAGAAAGTGAAATGGAAATTTGTAATCTTTGTTTTCCATAAATTCCATGTTAGAGGGCCATGCATTAGGAACTACAGTGATAAGTGTCTCACATCTGACTAGTTCTCTGCTGAGTTTTCACATTGTTTGTGGGATCTTGCACAGGGCTGACTGCCTGAGGCTGGCTCAGGGAATTTCTTTCATAAGAAAAATGGACTTTTGTTGTAAAGGACAGGAAATGGTCTGTGTGGAGAACAAAGAATATCAGGGTTGATTTAAATTTTTAAAATTCATGACTCTACTTTTGTTTATGTTACTCATATCTCTTGAAAATCATAAACCTTTTGGGAAGAAAATCAAAATGAACACTTAATGTTTTTAATGCCCCTGCAGCTCTGAAATGTTTTTTGCTCCTGCATTTTCTCTGGAGAACTGCAGAAATATGGTTGTTGTGCAGGTGTCAGCATTCATTTAAAATTGTTCGCTCACAGTTACAGCTTTTCAGGAAGATAACTAGTTTCTGTTTCAAAACCCATCAATTTTCTCATTACAAAGCAGTAAGGGGTTTTTCCTGGAAGGTTATTGATCCTGTCAATTGTAAAATACTCATGTCAAATACTGCAGTTTTAGAGACTGTCCTGAATAAAAAGGCAAGACATATTACTCTGTCATATAACATTTCACTACTTGTGAAATGTATAGCTTCATGTTCTATTGTTAAAAAATCATAGTATAAACAATAAAATGAATTTTTACAATAAATGTTGAGAATCAAGAATATGTTGGTTTTTGTGCTTAGAGGGAGAAAATCATAGTGTGTGTGGGACTTGTTTTGGCAACATCATCAAAATATATTTTTGCTTTTTAAAGCAAGTACAGTATCTTGAGAGTTTTTGGGGTGTGCATGTGTGTGTGTGTGACAGAGCAAAGGTTGTCTGCCTCTATCAATTATCATCACTTCAGCATTGTGTTCATGTCAATGCATGACTCTCACAGCATCACTTCACCTCCAATTAAACTTAGGTTAAAAGCCTATAATTTTAGTTGTTCTTGAGCATACTTATTTAAAACCCAGATAAAACCTTTCATTTCTAACTAAAAAATGATTTGAGAAACTTAAAACATTTCTTTAACAGATTATTTTTTTTCTGTGGTAACTACAAAATGTAAAAAACCTGCAGGTGTTTTCAACAGGCAGTTGTGACAGTAACTCCCACAAGTTTTCCATTTTTTCTGTCTCTTATGATGCGGATTAGATCAATGATTTCCACTATTGTATTATCTACACAGCTGTTGATGGCAAATTTTTCAAATCTGTATTTATCAAAGAAACAGATCAAATTATTAGACAAGATCCATAGCTGTGTTTTAGTATTGTATTCTTTGCCTTTTTTCTTCCATTTCAATATACTATCTGCTATCAACAGTGAGGGAGCTGGAGCGGCAGACCCCCCACTCTGACAGATTATTATAAGCAAAATCTTTTCAACATAATGGAGGGTTAATTTTGTATCAAGTAGGTTAAAAAGCTATTCTACTCATTGAAAAAGGCAACATCTAACATATTTACATTAGCTGCTGGAAGATAATTGTCCTTACCAGCCAGGGTGCAGTCAAAGGAAGCTGAGGATTTCAGTGCAGTAAACCACGGGCATATCTACACCCCACAAATTTAACGTGTGAGCTTGTGACAAGACAAAGAGATGTAGGCTGTAAGCAATGCTTGCTGCAAGCAGCAGGCTCCTGGCAGCCTGATGAGAGATTTTGCAATAGGATGTTGTATATTTGAAGTCCTGAAATGAGATCAGTGTAAAAGGTGAACAAAAACAAGTAAACAAAGAATGTCTGCAATCCTTCAGTACGCACCAAACCCCACTGATAAATCTGTAAATTTATTTCATATGTAAAAATACAGAATAAAATTTATTGAAATCTCACAAACTGCATACTTGAAGAAACAAATTTATGGTTTTAATGTGAAAGATGTAAAATAAAATTTCATTTGGATTTATGACTGTGATATCATTATGGTGATTTATATGTTTAATCGCTGTGAAATTAGTCACCTCAGATGAAGCTGTGGCTGAGCTCATGTTTCTGTAGCAAGTCTCAGATATGTGTCAGTGTCTAATATATTTTAAAGTAAAAACCAAATTGGGATTTTTTTAATTTCTTCTAATTAATGTTCATAAATAAAACATAGTTTTGTGCTCATCATCTGTGGGTTTTTTTCCCTTGCAGGATTTCCTACCCCAGTAAGTCTCAGAGCCTCAGATTATTTGTTCCTCTTTCACTACAGGAAAAGGAGGAGGAAATAAAAGAATATAAGCCAGCATCAGTCTAGGTTTTGCTTCTTTGTCAAGTCCCTGCTGGAGATCTGAGCTGTGATTCAGGTCAAAGCAGATGTCCTCTGAGCCAGCCAAACCTTGAATATGTGCTTTCCTCACAGTGGGAAAACACAGTGTTTCTGTACCAGGTGGGAAGTTGAGCTCGTTGGGAGAGAGTCCCCCCACTTCTTAAGGGACTAGACAGATAACTGAACCTCAGAGAGAGGCTGCTGTGCTGCTGGTGAGGTGTGCATGCCTTTCCACAGATGTTGGTTGGTGCTCTGGCTTGGAAAGAGTCTGCTGTTGTATTATCCTTATCTGGCAGCAGCAGAACATTCACCATTTCCTGCAAACAGCCTGTCAGTCTGCTGGAGCCAGCCCTGGGGAGGTTAATTCAGTGCTGTGAGAGTATTCATAGTCTGTCAGTGGGCACTGAGGCAATATGGGACTGTCACTCCAAGCCATGGCTTAACCCCAGCCAGCAGCTAAGTACCATGAAGCTGCTCACTCCCTTGGCTCCCTGCAGGATGGGAGAGATAACTGGGAATAAAGAAAAGGCAAAACATGTGGGTTGAGATAAGAACAGTTTAATATTTTAAATAAAATATAATATATAAAAAAAAAAAATAAGTGAGAGGGAAATAAACCCCTAGAAAGGTAAGTGATGTGCAACCCAACTGCTCACCACCTGCTGGCTGATTCCCAGCCCATCACTGAGCACTGATCTGCAGCTCCTGGCCAGCTTCTCCCAGTTTATAAACTGGACATGATGTTCTCTGGCATGGCATATCCCTTTGGCCACTTTGGGTCAGCTGTCCTGGCCATGCCCCGTCCCAGCTTCTTGTGCAGCTCCTCCCTAGCAGAGCATGGGAAACTGCAAACTCCTTGACTCAGGGTAAGCACTGCTTCACAACAATTAAAACATCACTGAGTTATCAACATTATTCTCATGATGAATCCAAAAAGCCATAGCACTATACCAGCTACTGAGAGGAAAATTAACTCCGGTACAGCCAAAAAATAAGGACAGTTTGTAACTACCCTCCAGCAAGAGCCAGCTTTACATGGTACAGGATTCCTCACCACATAAAACACTGAATAAAGAAACTTGATGTAAGATTAATAACAGCTTCTGCTAAGCATAGGATCTAAAGGACTTTATATATATTGCTTGCTGTGAAACTATCCCTCTCATGTCTTTATTATCTCCAAACAGTAGCTATTCTTGTCACTGAGAGCTCCTAAAGCCTAGTGGCTTCACAGTCTACTGACTCGGAACGAAGGTCAGACTGCCGGTATTTGTGATCTGTAATGTGCTTACCCAAGCAGACACGGCTGAAAAGGACCCCTTGTGGTGTTTGCTGCCACTCCAGAGAGGAGCTATAGCAGCGACAAGTTTGTTTTCAGGCCCGAGGGGCTGCCAGAGGTCAAATGTGTCTGACTGCAACCAGTTTGTACTATTAATGGAGAGGCACAGAGCTCTTACAGCTGAAGTGCACCTTGTGAGGCTGCTTTGCAGCACCAATACTTGTGCTTTCGAGGTACTTTGACTAAGGCAGGCACCTGGTGAATCACTTTTCTTAGTTTCCTACAAATTTCTTACAGATATAGAGGTGTTTATCAAAATCTTAAGGAAAAGAAAGGATTGTATCTATACAAATGAAATATCTGACCAAAATCCCGTCTAGAATTTTCAGAGATCTTCATCTTGTCACTGGCTGTACAGGAAACTTGAGGCACAATTTTGAAGGACTGTTGTGCCCAATTCCTTTGTTAGACTTCAGTCTTTCTAACTAGTCCCTGTCTGAGAAGTAAAAGTGATTTACATTTGGAAACAGGTGAGATTTGCATTAGGGAACTTAGGTATTTATAATATATACTATATACTTGGGTATTTATTATATATATATATGTATGTCTAGAATATCCCCCAGCTATATTCAGTAGATGAACAGACATTTACTTAGTTAATTTCTTCTTCTTCCTATCAAAGAGAATTTAATTGTGGTGCACCTCATGGTAGAGACATACAGAGTCAGGTGAGATGACTTCTTTCAGGAGGCTGTGGTGGAGGGACTGACCACTACAACCATCCTTGAGGATTATTTATGCCTCTGAAGCCAGGGGTTGCCTTGATACATATCCCTTCACTATCTGGTTTTGCAGTGCCACTGCTGCTGCCCTGTTCCTTTCATCCAGAAAATCACATATGCACTTCTAACCTTTACTGTAATGCCCAAATATCTGTAACATTTTGAAAGTAACACTGAAAAAAGGAAGAAGAAACTTTCTTGTCTGTGCACGACCAAAACTCACCTATTCTGATCATCTCAAGTTGTACATTCTCAGCAAAATTCGAAGGGCGTTATGCCATACGTAAGATGTTGTGCACATATCTTCCCCATCTCAAAAGCATGGCTGCAGTGCTTGAGCAGCAAACCAGACACCCCTGATGAAGGGTGTGATTAAACACTCACTCTATTATCCCGATTAATATGCAAATAAGCAACGCTAAACTGTTGACGGGATTCAAACAGTAATCACTGACCCACTTCAACAAATGAGGAACGCAATCATGCTCCACGTAAGGACAGTGAATACATTTCTTTCTGCCATTCATTTGAGCAGAAGGCTCTCGAGTTTAATGTTTTATGTTCAGAATATAAATGAGTTTCATTTTATCTGAAGCTTTATTTCTGTAAGATTGAAGAGAATGTCACACTGTTTTGTTCATACACTACCCTTCCGTATCAAAGATACATTAGAGATTTAAAGATACATCTGAAATAAGGGGGGAAAAAGCCCCAAACCCCACATTGTTAATCTGTTTGCATATGTTTAATCAACAACAGAATAAAAATAAAATGCATGTCATTAGTTTCACTTCTGCAGCGTGATCCAGTAGCACCATCTGCTGTTTACAGGGAGCACTGCTGCTTTAGTTATATGCAAAATAACTAAATTTCTATTTTTCTAATTTCTATTTTATATAGAAATGTACATACATTCCACAAGCATCTATACGGTTTAAACTTTTTGAATGGCAATGAAAAAACCTCCTAAATTGATTTTGTGTGCTCAGAAATGTCAATCCTTTACAGGAAAGGCAGGTATTTAAACAGTGATAATTTTTTGCAATGTGCCCCATAATATTTAACAATGCCAAAAGATATGTTTCCTGGAAAACGTCTGTTTAGATGCTTTATTCTAACTGTTTTCTTTGTGGAAAACATTTTGGCTGAAACTCATATCTTGGTAGCAGTAAATGGTCTGGTAAATTAGAAATCCATTACACTGGTTCTAGTAAAGGAGAAAATAGAGCAGTGATTTTTAATTTTTTTTTTTTTTTCCTAAGTGGGAATAAAATTCTAAAGCATTTATAGAGATCCACTTGAGGCTGAAGAAATTTAAATTAGCTCATGTCAGTAAGTCAGAAAATTGCCTCAATAAATGAACAAAGGATAGTATTTTTTTTGTCCCAATCTAAGATAATTTTTAAATAATTAATGAGCATATAATCTGCCATGCTCCCTTTCTCTGTTTCTCTCCCGTCCTGCCTTGGTGCTGGCAATTCATGACTTCCAGCACACTGCTTGGCTTTCTCTGCAGCTTTGAGCTGTGCCTGGCATCGGGAATGCAACAAGGGGGGACAACACCTGCAGTTGGTGCTGCATTGGTGCAGAGATGCCCCACGGAGGAGCACGTCTGCCAGTGCCAATGCCAAAGCCCACTCCTGCCTCCAGTTTCCCTGAGCATCTCACAAGGCCCCAGAGTGCAGCTGCTGCTTCTGCTCCAGCCTTACAACACAACAAGACACTTCCTGCTTGTGGAATTCATGGAGAGGAACCAAATCATTCACCTCTAATGCCTTTTCTCAGGGCTGGATGTGGAATTTGTCTGGTTCTGCCTGGGTGCTTAAAGAATTCATTCTGCTGCTCACAGTGTCTCCTGGGTTGCTCAGAATGGAGGTGGGTCTTTTGTGGTACCTATTACTGTGCAGCTGCAACCTCTCACAAAAGTTGCAGGAGTAATATATAGCACAAGTGCCCAAAAAGCTTAGTGAACTGAAATTATGTGTGCGCAAGGTTGCACATTATGATTAGGAAACACTGAAATCACACTGCACACGTAGCATCTAATTCAGAGGGGTTTGTTGATTCTCAACATGCCATTTCTCCTTACTTGTAATAATTTAGGGTTAGTGTATAATTGAAGCAAAGGACCAGACATTTCTTCCTGCCAGCAGCAACAGCCAACTATAATGCTAATTCATTTTAAACTAATATATCCACCCTGGGCCCATTGGTCCGAAACACACTCTGAAGTGAAATTTGAAGACCTGGTGAGAGGCTTGTAGAGTTACTGAGTGTTTCTGCTATAACCTAGGACTGTGACAAAGTTAATTTCCCCAGAGCAGCCCTCACGGTGCTGTGCTGTGCACTGGTAGCTGGAAAGGTGCTGATACCACACCGGTGTTTTGGCTGCAGCTGAGCAGCACTGGCACAGCATCAGCGCCGTCTCCCCAAACTCCTGGCCAGGGATGGGCAAGATCTCAGGAGGGGACACAACCAGGACAGCTGACCCAAGTAGTCCAAAGGGATATTCCATACCATATGGTGTCAGCTCACATGTAAAACCTAAGGGAAGGAAGAGGAAGGGAGGGAATTTGTTGTTTACAGTATTTGCCTTTTGGAGCAACCACATGCTGAAGCGCTGCTTCCTGGGAAGTGGCTGAATGTCACTGCCAGTATGAAGCAGAGAATTAACCCTTCTTTTTCTTTCTCTTTGCTTGTGTGACATGCAAGCTTTTGCTTTAGTAAACTGCCTTATCTCAACCTGTGAGTTGCTTTCCATCTGGTTTTCTCTCTCCTGTCCAGCTGGGAGACACAGAACAGCTTGGTGGGCAGCTGGCATCCAGCCAAAGTCAACCCACATAAGTCCCAAGAAACTCCATAAAAAAAAGATAAACTGAGCATTTGGGGTTTTCCCCCATTTAAAGAAATCTATGCCATTAACAATATTCTCGATTTTAATACTGTAAGCTCTTAGTAAAAGCAAAAATATATCAGTGATGCAAATCCCATATTAAACCCCACTAATTTTTGGGGGAAAGTATTGCTGAGACAACAGCTTATGGTGATGCAACTCTTTTGCCATATCTGAGCTCTCACTGCCATTCAAGGACTACTACAGTGAACTTTTGAAATGGGTTGTTAGTCTTAAAACAACCAGCATTAGCAGAGGATTTGTAATACACTGATGAAATTTCTAAAATTGCCAGCTCATTTAGGAATTTCATATAGCATTTTGTAAATCGCTTTGAAAGATCTCTTACTCTGTAAAACATTACAAAATGTGCAGTTCAGAGGGGACAATGTTCCCAAGATGGGATCAGATATGGCAGCAGTGTTTCTACAGTACACAGGACACTCCTCGTGATTTCATAGCACACAAAGCAGAACAGGAATGTTCTTTTCTTACAGGGAGAGCAAAATGAGCGGGTCAGAGACAAGGTAAGTAACTCACCATATAATAAGTGACCTTTATGTACTTTAGCAATTTTACCAAGCATAACCTGTGCTTAAAGTCTGAAAGAAGTTAATGAATTGAAGGACAAAGTAAGCCTAATCCTGTGGTTACTAATGCAGACTAACCTCCTACAACATTATGCTTTTACAGGCCAACTTCTGCAGTTCAAGATATTCCAAGTCTCAAAAATCTTGAAATTTGTTTCTAACTTATCCAGTTGGAGGCCAGCTTTGTAGCTGTTGTGAACTGATTCTAAATTCCTCATGAAACGATTACCAGAAGAGTTTAGAAAGTGTGTAAAAGAGAATATAAATAACATTGAAAAGGAACTAATTTGCACCAGTCCCAGACTGTGGTGGTGGTGATGACACCGTTTTGAATAACAAAAACCACATCCTCAAGCAATCTAATGGGTGTAGAATATAATATACCAGAAGAGTTCAGCTGGAAGGGGTGTAACAAGGATCACCTAGTGCAGCTATGATGTCTCATCAGGGACCAGACGGTCTAGGACTTTTTCACTGTACTAGACCGTACTAGATCCAAAGAGTGGGACGCTGACAGAATAAGCAGAAAGTATTTAAGCAAATTAATTTTCCTCAGAATGAATTACAGTATCTGTCTACTACACTGATAACCTATGCACTAGAAATAGTTAATAAAATCAGTAAAGTGGAGTAATTTTCTAGTTCTGTAATTCTGTTTCTTGCAAAGTAAAGTTCTGGTACTTCCACTAGCAACCTGCTCTGTAGAACATTTTCTTCTGTGTATTATTAAGGGTACGTGCATTACCCAGCTGTAGGCTGTAAGAAGATCAATGCAGACAGCACTCACTAAATAGAGCTCTCCCTTTCACTAACTAGCAAAAATATCTATGATTAAGATTGCTTTCCACTTGAGCTGAATCATAACAAAACAATTAAAAATGAGATGGGCCTGTCTACTGGAACAATATTCTTAAGAGAATTTTTGTTTCTAGAAACAAATGAAAGAAAACACCTTTTATGCAGAAACAATTTTAATAATATCAAAGCGTACAAAAACCTACCAGAACAAATGTTAGATGAACAGAAAACTAAAGAGCAATTTTGGTCTCACTGGACAATGCATATATATACATACATACATATAGAATTGTTCATCCTATATGCTTATTCTGTCAATTCTACTGCTGTCCCAAATGCAGGCATTTCATGTTTCAAAGAAGCCTGCAGCTAAGGAAGGGTTAAATTATGTTTTACTGACTTAATTCACATACTTAAGAAAACTTCGCCCAATTCAGGGTTGTTTTTTTTTAATCATACTTGTCAGTCATGTTTTACAGACAAAATTCTCCACTTAGCTTTGATTGATGTAATATTTCAAAGAGTATTTGCTATTCACACAACTAGCATTAGATGTTTAAAAGGCCAAAACTGGAAACAAAGTTAATTTGTCCAAAAGTACAGTCAAAGAGATTAAAAAGATATTTTAGAACCACCAATTTACTTTACTGTAAAATTATGTAAACAAGTCTTTACTGTATCATAGTCACTTCAAGTGTTGTAAAGTAGTTTTCTACCATCTTCAGCTTTTCTTCAGAAAGCACATTTTCTTGCTTCAGTTGTCTAATAAGAGCTTCCAAGGACCTGAGTCTCCCCAAAGTTTTTACCTCCTGCATTTCAAGTAAAGTTATCTTAGAGTGGAGTTTTGAAATTTTCTGCCAAAGGTGATCTCTGTCTATGTCTTGTCTGCAGTATGAATGCTCAGTCTGCAGTATTTCATTTCCGTCATATTCATTCACTTCTGTCTTGTCTATATCAAGAAACTCTTCCTTAACAGGCAGGAAAGAACTACTTACTCTTTCAGGCTCTTCTGGACTCTCAGCTGGCATAATAATAGCAATGACAGACTCTTCACTTCCACTGAACTGTTCAATAGTTTGTGTGACTGTACTCAGTAAAACTGCATCTTCACTGGTCTGCACTTCACCAGAACAGACCACGTGAGGGACAGAATTTTCAACTGCATAGTTCGTAACCAACCCAAAAGCATTGTTCAGTTTCAGAGATGAACTCAAGTAGTCGGGGTCTGTAAATTGCAGGACTGTAGCTGTACAACCTCCTGAATCCTCTACAGAAGTTTGAACACTGGTACCTTCCATGCTCTGGACTGCTGTTGTCATTAAAACAGGATTAGGCTGATGTATATACTGCTCAGAAGAACTATCAAGAATGACACTGTCTGCCTGAAAGCCACATTCATCTGGAAGCTGCAGGTTTTGAATTTGTAAAGGTTTACTCAGTGCAGTTGAGCAACCCACTTTGGAAAAAAACACCTTTTCCTCTACATTTTGTGCAATTACAGGATTTTTCTTTGGTATACAAGGTTCAAGCATTACAGATACTTTCTCTGACACAACATTTGTTTCTGCCCGCTCTTCTCTCTGTACCTGTTGTGAACTGCTCTCAGAAGAATCTTTTTCCTGGAGGAGAAAAAAAAATAAAATAAGAAAATTACCACCTTGTAACAAGAAAATAACTAAGCATAAAAAAATTAAGTCTCATTTATAGCATGCTACTGCAAAAGGACTAACTTAGATGTTTAAAAATTACATCAGAGGCCTCAGAATTCATGTAAGCATCTTCCACAACTTTGCTTCAGGTCCTAAATGTTAAAATACTATTTCTAAAGCTCTAAATAATAGTGTTAGGTTTTTTAGGTTGTTTTTTTTTTTTCTTATTGTGGTTTGGGTTTTTTTATTTGTTTTATTGTAGGTTTTCATCAAACTCTAGGGAATTTGTACTGTTTTACACACAAGACACCATAATTTTAAATGCACTTGAAGAGAAGGGGCTACACAAAGACTAGCTGGCATCTTCTATTACCATCTGAAACATTGTATTAAATATATTAAATGTAGACAAGTACAAAGTTCTTGCATTAAAGATGATTGTAAACCAGCAATTCAATTCTGCCAACTAAATTTTACACTTTATAAAAATGGAAACCTTTTTTTTGTTTATAGATAGAGATCTTAGCAGAAAAATACAAAGTTAACAGGACTTTAAACAGAAGTTGATACTGAGACAATTTGAAGCTTATCCTTTTTTAGCCACTTTCTTTTCCCTTCCTTCACATAAACTACATCACATGATTACATTTGATTACATTACATTTATTATACACAAGTAATTATATTTGTAATAAATAATAACAATAATAATAATACTTTTAGGTATGTCAGTCAGTGAAACAAAAATACAAAAATAGTGGGAGTCTTATTTTTTCTAGTAGATCTAATTACATAAAGAGCACTCTGAAGAATCTGTACTCATGCAAAACTGTGTACGTGGGAACTAAAACAAAAAAACATGCAGAACAAAGAAACAGAAAAATAAACAATTTTAACTTTGCTAATTAAATATAGGCCAGGCAAAAACCTCAACCAAACCAACCAACCAAAAAATTCAAAAATCCAAACCAACAAAAAAAAAATAAAGGAAAACAGGAAAAAGAAATTAAAAACAAAAAAAAAGGTCAGAAAAAAAAAGAAAGAAAAGAAAAGAAAAAAAAAGAGGCCAGGCTGAAAAAATTTATTGCAATGGAAAAGATAATTTCAAAATGTATGATCCTTAATGTATGTATGTAATCTGAAGTATCCTAAGTGCATTCAACTTTGTGATTCAGATTTATTTGAAATTTCAGCCTCAGAAGAACTGGAAGATTTACACAGAAACAGCATTCATTTGGTTACCTTTACATTTTCCAAGACAATACCTAACATCATGTCAATCTTTGGGATTTTGTGAAAATGAAGCAGTTCCCTTTCTCTGTCTTATCTGCAGCTGAAAAAGACTGTCTCAGACTATGTATTTTAACTAGACAAATCTCTTACAAAATATATTATATAAATGTTCCCAAAATCTCACATAGCAGAACTGCCATTAACGTTGAAGGAAATGCACCAAAACAAGTCTCAGGACAGTTGCTTAAAGGAAGACTCTAACTTGCATTGAAAACCTCCTTGTCTATCAGTCCCTGCCCTCCCACTTGTAGGTCAATATTCAAATAAAATTCCTTGCAAGCTAATGTAGAATGGTTACTGATACTGAAATGCCAGCAACTATCACTGCTCTTGAGCCACAAGCATTCTTTATTTAGAAGAAGAAACAGAATGAAATGTTTTATGAAGAATCATTAAGCATTTCTGGGAAGACTTCCTTCACTTGCTCAGTAATATATAAAGCAAGGTGGTGGTGAGCAATATGCAAATACAGCAATTATTTGCTCTCATGTTTCCAAAGGCAGTTTGAGGCCTCAGTTTCCTTTTCCTCAACCTTTAGTCAGAGACACACTAATCAGAAATTTTTCCCCAAAATAAGAATTAGTATCCATATTTTTCTGAATACTCAGTCTATGTAGAAAGTTAAGATTTGGGGCAAGTAGAGAACTAGAGGTCAAGTCAAAAGATATTGTTGATTTGCTGAGGTGGTCACTAAAAACATGTGACTTGATGTTCAGAAAAGTGCAGGGAGAATAAAGTAATGCCAGAGAGAGAAGTGAGACCCCAGGAAAGCAAGTTCACAGAATCACAGGTACAAAGCACTGGCATATTTTTTTTTTCTTTTGATAGCAGGAAAATGATGGATATATTAAAAATAAGCACAGAAATTACTTTTCCAAACTGGATAAATCCATCTGGGATTTTTCAGATATATATTGCTGATGCCAAAATAATTTAGAGAAGTCATTGATATGTTCTTGGCACCACAAAAGTTTTTGCATAAAAAGTTTGCTACCTTAGTAACTCTACTGTCCACCCTTGTAGGTGTGCTATGACTGGTCTATGGTCACATGCAAATCAAGAGAATGAAGAGGTGGATAACAGACAACCTTTCTTTGGGGTCAAAACACACAGCTTATCTGTGCACAGAAGCATGGGACAGCAAAGTCCAGTTCCAAATTTACTGCTGCCTGTTGCTGTAGAAGAGTTGTCAATAGCAGCACAGGAATGTGAGGGATCTATTGAACCAGGGCAGGGGGGAAGTTAAAGCAAAGTTATTTCTTGCTAAATTAGTACTGCCACAACTTGCAAGATTTTCTATTTTTGTATTTGAGAGATTTATCAAGATCAATTTTCACTCCACAAAGTCAAAAGAGTCTAGACAACAATTGCAGATGTTCAAGAAGACAGAGTACTTTGTGACTAAAAAGAAATTGTTTTGTAAAATTAATTAGCTACATATTTCAGTTTCACCTATTTAGTCTTAAAACCAGCCCTTCCATTCCTCCCACCTCCAACTGATGATCCAGAGGAAGATAAATACATGCTAGAAGAGAATTAGCATAGGTTTGATCAAGATTAGGTGCCTGTGTAGCACAGTATTTTTATGTAACCAATGGCATAAATCTGTGAAGGACAAGATGGACTAGTCTTTGTAGATTGTCTTTGGCAGTCTACAGTCCTGAGCTCCTAGGTTAAAGGTTAGGGACAGGAAAGAGACGTACGTAGTTTGAAACTAATACATTCCAAAGCCAGTATTTCTCTACAGCTAATAAAAGACCTTAAAAGAACATTAAAATATTAAGAGTAATTGCATAAGAAAAAGCTTAGAAGCATAATATTCTCATAAGAAATTTAACATTTTCTATAGTAAACGCTTCTGTAATTTTCAGTTAAAAAAAAGATATTGAACCAACCACTCCACTCAAACTAGGGGAAGTTGTTTTTCCTTTACATTATGGAATCATATACCTGTTCTGTGTCAGTACTGCTAACAAACTGTTTTGATGGATAGGAATTCTATTTTTTAAGTAAAATATGATTATCTGACAGATTATAAAATCTGTATTACATGAATAGTTGGTTAGCTTTGTACTACAAAACAACAACAAAAAAAGATAAAAATATAGAAATAGATTACCTCATCATCTGGGGAAGAGAAAATAGTTGGCACAGCAGTATTTTTCAAGTACCGTATCCCCCATCGCACATCCAGGGAATCAGGGGTAAAATGATCACTGCAGAGGAGCTGGTGCTTACTTGGAGTCCATGAATCTCTCTTCATATTCCGCAACCATTTCTCAAGTCTCTCTTTATCATGAAGTGGAAATCTTTTTAAAGCAGTTGAAAAGACAAACAAGAAAATATACAAAGCCTCCATTATTGTTGTCTTTCTTTGTTTTAAATAAGAATATCTCATTGTTACTTAGAAGTAGCCTTCCTTTAGAAAAGATTAAAATAATTATTTTTCAAAAATTTTAAGTATTAAATGCTAATCTGGATGTCTTGTACATGTTAACCAAACATTATCCAAATTATTCCTAGTTGGGTATTTTCTTTGAGTTCAGCAGCAGAATTTCTGATTTCTGCTAGCCAAGGGTTTCAGAATCCATGGCCAAGATGTTTTTAAAGGTTTGATCCTACAACACTTGCTCAGAAAGCAGTTCTACTGAAGGGAGATGAAATACTGAGACTTAATTTAAAGAAAGTTAAAATTGGTCCTCATTTTATTAATAGTATTTCTAGGGCTTGTCTTTCTAGACACAACCAGGATTTTCTATTAAACAGAGTACCTCCTAATACATGCTCCTCTTCAGATTATTAGATAATTTGGCAATGTGAATATTTCCAATACAAGTTTTAAATTTTGTTCAAAAGTAAATGCACACAGATGCAAAGCATTTCTATATTTTGTGTTTCATCAATTAAACTGTCTCATTAGGAGCCCACATCATATTTTATAATTTCTCATAAGTTATAATTTATAATTAACTTTTCAATCATCTAATCTACCTGAAAAGGAAAATGACAAGTATATACCTTCATAGAAAAAAAACCTGACTTTAAAAATACATGCAAATGGTCAGACAAATTACATCAGAAAGAGAACTTTCTGATTCAATTAAATTAAAAGGAAAGTGTGTGAAGACACGAAACTTACTTAATGAGAAATTGAAGGGAAACTAAAGGCATATTATGATGCACGCACAGTCAAGAGGTGATGGTAAAGGGAACACGAACATTCAGACCACTCTTGTCTCTCACCTCTCCTCAGACAGGTATAAGGGTATCTGAAATATGCTTCTACATTTCTCTGGTGCATATCAATTTCAGTTTAACATATAACTACATATGACACATAAACCATAAATTGAATTCAGCGCATTGTTAAGTGACTACTGTTAAGAAAACAACATTCCTGAGAATCATGAGCAATAATAATTACAGAGGAAAAATCTCCACTTTTGTGATCGCACCTTCAAATCCCTGAAGCTACAAGTTTCCTCCAAAAGCCACACGTAGCAATGACTCTTACACAAGGCCTGTGTTTCAAAACAGCAAACTCAGGTGATTTTGAGAGAAAGAGGGCTGAATTCACAGCATAAAGGTGCATGTATTCACCCCTTCCCCAATCTTTTGAATTTGTTGTCATGTAAGTCCTCAAATTACTAAGGAAACAGAGCAAGCTTTTGAAGCATCCAGCTCTGCATGTCTGCAGGAATGCAAGGAATAGTGCTGGTAAGAACACAGTAACCTCTGGAGGACAAGTTAGAGGTTCAGGCTTTCCAAATCCTGCTTAGATCATGTACACCCAGTGGCAGCTTTGCGTGTATGACAAAGCACGCTCCTCTGTAACACAGCTTAGCCTGGGTGTTACTACAGAGGTCCAAAAACGTCTCTCAGGAAGATGATGGCTTCCTTTCATTGAAGGTCATGTCACCAACCACATCCTCTCCAAGAAGGCCTTGAGAACACTTGCTCCCACTGCAGTTACCCTCACAACACAGGACCCACTAATCTACCCAGACTCAACCAGCTTCAGATGGAAAACAAAATAATCCGTAGATTATTTCTTCAAGAGAAGGGTTTGACAGTGAAAGTTATTATTTTAGCTTAAAGGCAACTTTGCTAATTCTCAATTCTGCTCATTCTCTAACACCCCCTCACTAATCAACAGAATCTGTTCTCTGGCATAAACAAGACACAAAAAAAAAGGGGAAATGGGAAGAGGAAGTAGAATTTATTTAGCAGCTGCCATCACTACCAAAGTCAGAGAAGTGAAGAAATAAAACAAAGAAGTTTGGCCAGTTGAGATTAGGTGACAAAGGTCTGGAAGGGATGCAGACCCCAACCACAGAGCAGCAGAGGACTTCTTCATTGGTGGTAAAAGGCAAGGGAATAAAACCTGCAATTCATGTCTGTAGTAGTCACTAATATAAGCCAAGAGAAATCTATAAATCAAATCTCAGCACCCCTTCTACAGGCATGAAGCTTAGAATGCAGCACAACTCAAAGGCTAGATAGAACAGCTAAGTTTTGGCAATCATCTCCATACTGATGACATACATTTGAATATAAACATGTCTCAGTGCTCAAACTTGTTTTGATTATCCATGTCACACTCACACTCTCTAAAGCATAAGGGAAAATAAATTATTTTCATGATTGTTTTATGATGTATTCCATATTAGAAATGTGCCAAGGAAATAAGCTTTCCTTCAATCTAAAATAATTTTTTTCAAAGCAGTCTTCCTGTAGGTCTTCCTACACAGCCTTCCTGATCTTAGAATAATCATGACTAATCAGAAACTGAAAGAAAACTTGGTTTGATGTATAAATTTTGCCAAAACAGATTTTGAGGCTAATTGTGAAACTTATTTTTCAAATTTTTCTTAAGTTGCTTTTGTTGACAAAGAGTTCCATACTTTCATTCTACACAAATACATTAATATTTAGTTACCTGCACTGTGCCTCTCTCAGGATTGCGATATAGTTTATAACTCACCATCCTGGGAGGCGACAGCCACGTAACCAGAAGAGTGCAGAGGTTACTGCAGGCCGGGGATGGTGACCGTCCTTGCATTGTCTGGACAATGCAGCCAACCATAAACTTGCGCTTTGGTAACCGAGGTAGCCGAGTTCCAGCTAACTCAGCTGCTTCCAAACAACCAGCAATGCCTCTGTTCACAGCGCAGGTAAGGCAGTAATTCTACTGGGGAAGTTTAATTTTAAGGAATGTTATAATAATATAATCGTATGTTTACTTGCTTACTCTTCCGGGCCCTTCTCCTGGCTTGTATATCGTCATACACAAGACACTTCACCATTAAGCCAAAGCTTCCACGACTGCCTGCCGTGCTGGAACATCTCTTCCATACAGGCATGAGCGAAACAGAATCAGAAGTGCAAATTTTATTTTTTAGTCGAATCTCCTTGCTCTTCACTGTACGGACCCTCCGCAGCTATTCCAGAGTCCTCAGACGCTGCGGATCACTGCCCGCTCCCCAAGTTCCGTCTTGTGAGGGACATTGTGTGTGTGTGATTATGTCCCAGCTGTCCACTCTTTATTCCCTACACCTTCCCTTCCCTCAGGGGGTCAGCCTTGTTTCCCTCCAGCCTCCCGGGACCGGGCGGGGCTCCAAGGTAACCACCAGTGTGGTCTATCGGTGGCGTTGAGTCTTTCGGCTATTTACTTCCGCGGTGGGGCTCACTACCACCCGCACGGCCAGCGCTCACCCAGACCCTGCCCCGCTCCGCGCCACTCACGGGTAAAAGCTGAGCTTGCGCTGGTCCTTGGCGTTCTGGCCGCCGCGGTTCTTGCAGCGGGTGGCGGCGCAGTACCGCGGCATGGCGGGTATGGCCGGACCGGGACCGGGACCGGGACCAGCACCAGGAGCGGGGCCGGGCTGGGGGCGGTGCCGCCTCCTCACAGCGCCCCCAGCGGCGGGTGGCGGAGGCGGCGCGGCTGCGACCTCCCGCGTGCACCGTGTCACGTGCGCCCGGGCGGCCAATGGCGCAGCGCTTCGTGTAGAAACCGCGAGGGGCCGGACTGCGCGAGCGCCGGGCGCGGGCGGGCGGGAACGGCGGCGGCGCTGAGGGGCGGCGGGGGAGCGGGGCCGGCGCTGAGGTGAGGACGGCGGAGAAGGGCCGCGGCCGCTGGGTGAGGGCTGGGAGAAAGTGGAAGGTGGCTGAAGTGAGTGGAGTGAAGGCGGACGCGGAGGGGTAGTGGGGGGAGGGGTGCTGGGAAGCTTGGGGGCAGCGTGGGAAATTGGGGGGGGCGGCGGAGAGGGGGGCCACTGAGGTTCCGTCCGGAGCATTTCTTTGGAAATTGGGCCTCTCTGGGCAACGCTGCCGTGGTGTTTCGCAGCCGGGCTGCACTGGAGGTGCGACAGCGTCGCTCAGTGTGGCTGTTAGCGGCAGCCCAGCTCTGGCCTGGCCCCACCCGATGGTGCGGTCCGGCTCCAGCGAGGTCTTCAGGGGTCTGGATAGGCAGCGTGATGGCAGGTTGATTCTTTCGTTCCCCTGTGCTCCAGGGCAAGATCCAGGAACCTTCTGTATTTGCTTTCGAGTTAGTATAGGAGAGGCCAAGACGAGTACGAGTCACTCAGTTTGACAGACTTGCTTGTAGCTGCTTGAGGACTGCAAGACTTGCTTACTCATCGGGTTAGTCGTGGTAGGAGAACCAGGGGAAGACCTCGGTTACTTTATTACTACTAGTAAATTGTTTGCAGAAATAATTACAGAACGTGAGCGTTCCGCGCGTTAGTGTATAGCAATTCTGTAACGAAAGCAGTAGCAGAACACTAGTGATGCTTCGTGTTCTCTGAGTATGAGAGACTTTGAATAAAAGCATTTATTCAAGATTTTGGTCTGTTACTTTCAAAGAAGGATGGACTAGGGTATTTGTGTTGCAAGATGAAGTAGCTTCTTATTTTCTAAATCTGATAGGATTTAGTCTAGGTACATCATCCTCAAAATCACTTCATTGTGCAGCTATTGATAAATGTTTATAAACTAATGAAGAACTGATTGTTATCGCCTCTGCAGTACTTTGAATAAACATTAGACGGTGCACTTTTTATACAAAGGTGAACAGTAGTTGAGATCTGTACCTTCTCACCCAACAGAGTTAAATAGTTACTATGTGGCATAAGGTCTCTTACTTCATTGACAGATGTACCTAAATAAAGTGTAGCTCGTCATAATTATTAGAAGAGCTCATTATGGTATGAGCTTAATGTGTACAGAATTAATTGAATTCTGGAATGTGGTTTAAGTAGATGCAGTGTATGGCCGGAAAAGTGCAACTTGCATGTTGCTTTTTGATTGAGAAACAGTGGGTGAAGAAACATAAGCAAAAAAAATATTTAAAAGAGAATTTCTTTTGAAAAGGATTGTAAAAAATAGTTAGGAATGGCAGGGCTGAAGTAGTTGACAGCAGCAACACTGGGATACTGACAGCATATAAAATAGGTATTTTCTAAAAAGTAAATTGAATAATTGACAGTATCTAAATATAAGACTTGGCTCTCGCTGATGAACCTATGAAGTTTAATGCTGCTTATACTGGAGTTTTATTTGTTTTTGGTTTTCATTTACATCTTATTCTTAAATTTGAGTTTCATTTTTTGAAGGGCAGAATTCAACCTATGTTTGCTAGTTTAAAAAACAGTGAAACTTAAGTACTGGTTTTTTACTATGCTTTTTACATCAAATATAGCTAAGAACTTCATTAAAGATCTCCTAATGTAAAGAACTGTAGAAAAAGAAAAATTCAGGTGTATTTTCCTATAAAGAATAATACAAGTTGAGATGGTTAGCCAGAGCAGAAAATCTGAAAGGACTAACTTGATCTCTGCCTCTCATGAGTTATGAAAGAGTATTTTGCTCTTAATGGAGGACATGAACTGTTCTTTTTAGTTCTTTTCAGTGTTCAATAGTAGAAGAAGGATAGTTGATCTTAAGAAAATGCAGCAGGTGATTATGCAAGGATGATGCAGGTGTGGGTTAATGAAGTAAATAAAAAGAATCACATGTGTGAGATGAACACATAAGTCTGCATCTATAAAGCACAAACAGGAAGAAAGCCCCAAAAGCATGGAAGGATGTACATGTGTATAGTTCATAGTGCCCAAGTAGTAAAATTTCAGGTTAGTGAAGTGATGAGAGAAGATATGTAGGAAAACTTTGTACTAAAAATATGTCTGATATTGTGCATGAAGAATACTGGAAAGAGCTGTCCATTTGGTATCTAAGTACACTGATCAAAATACAATTTGTTTCGACTGCTGCCCCTTAACACTTGATATCGTGCAGGCTGCTGGCCAAATAAATGCTTAGGAGGGCATGGGTAGATTAATCTTGCAAGCCTTTTGCTCTCGTCGCACAGCATTCATTTTAGCCCCCTGACTTAACCTATTAGAAATGGTATTATTTTTTCAAATTTTTGGTTCTTACATTTTAATTTTGTTTAGAGTGTATTGACTTTCAGGTAAATACTTAATTTTCATATTTATAAAATACTCAAAAGTTTTGAATTCTGCCTGAAAAATACTGGGTCCCATGCTGGCTAGCAAAAGTATTCTAACTTTAATGGTGCTCAGACTGTAACTTTGTTTATTCAACTTCCAGGAGAGTAACATCAATTGTCTCTGAGTTGTTCTTACATTACATTAAAATCAGTGTAATCTGGTACACTGCGGGGGCACTTTACATCTGTAATGTTCTGGGTCGTGTCGTGCATCCTTCTGGTCAGGTGTCAGCCAGCATCCTGTATTTGAACATTTGCCTTTCTGTACTCTGTGTTTTAAATATAATATGCACAGGCATATTATCTGTTCTCACCTTCTAGCAGGATCAGCTCACCCTGTCCTTAATAAAAACCATGAGACATCATGTGGCTATATGGAACTATTTTCTTAAATAATTTATATATGCCATAATTTTCCCCTAAGTTCTCATATATTTGTTTCAAACTATATCTTTCTGACAGATGTATTGTTGAAAAAAAAGTTACAGATTTTGATTATTGTTGGAGCTACTTGCTTGTGAAAAAGATATTTTTTGCCTTCACTTCCGACACCGAGGGTTTCATATGTAAACCTTTCTATGCAGTGGTATTTATCAGATGAATTCTTTGATATCAGAGATATGGTAGGTGTTTTCCTTTATAATGCAATCTGATATGCAGATGAGCTAAGACAGCCTATTGTTAAAAAAAGGAAAATGTGCTTTACTTGGCTGAACTATGGAAATGAATGATCTGCTCTTTATTATGTTCCCCTTAGGTTGGTTAAACAAACTGAAGCTGAGCATGAGTGTCTAACGGTTTTGTCTTCCTGCACCTCACAGTCATCTCTAGGCCAGTTGTGTTTTCAGGCTTCTTTTGTTGCACCAGCTAATCAGTGAATTGGTTGTCCAGTAGAGTTAGTTTTTGCAGCCTGTGCTTAATTTAGAGCTGCTGTATTTAGGGTCCTAGAACTCAAGGATTAGTGTAAAGCTAGTTCAGGTATGGCAGTGTGAAACCTTAGATGCAATGGAATGTGCTGTGTATTTACTTTTGCAACTCTGAATAACAACAGTCAGTTAAGTGTAAAACAAAGGTGAATTGTTAGGTATGTGAAATGTCACTTTGCAGTATTTTCACTTGCATATTCCGTGACTATGAAAACAGCATAATGGAGTTTGACAGGTGTACAACAGTGCACTTACAGGTCTGTCATTGACTCCTGAAACATACTGGTCTTCCTCTGCCAGCCTACAGTTGTAACTAAGTTGTGAAATGTAAAGTAACTTATTCTTCAAGTATGCTTCCTTTTCTTTTTAGGAACTGGAGAAATGGCCACTACACAATCTGTCTTCACATTTGCTCTCTGCATTTTAATGATAACTGAACTAATACTGGCTACAGAGAGCTATTATGATATCTTAGGAGTTCCAAAAAATGCATCTGACCGTCAGATTAAGAAGGCATTTCACAAGCTGGCTATGAAATACCACCCAGACAAAAATAAGAGTCCTGGAGCAGAAGCAAAATTTAGAGAAATTGCTGAAGGTAATATACACTGTCTTTTGTCTTAATAATTTGATAGATGTTTTACATTTATAATCTGAGTGCATTTTGTTTTTACTGAATAAGAGGTATAAAGGTTTTTTTTCTGAATTCCACTTAAGTGCTTTTGAATGTTCAGCATCAAAATCTGACTTGTTTCTGTGTTCTTGCACATAGGAAGGCCTTTTACACAGTTTATGCATTTCTGTTTCTTGGGCTTTTGGCATATTCCTCTTTTTACAAAAAGATAACAAAAAATACTTGGTAGGAGGACAGCTTTAGCCCTAGGACGTTAATTGTTACCTTTTGATCTGTTTCATAAGATCCAGCTCAGGATTGCTACCAGATCTTCAGGAAGGTCTAACAGCAACCTTGCAGTAACTATGGGGAGATTTTAAGAAAACACAGAGCAGGGTCCTTCAGAGATTCATGGTGGAATACAATAGAGAGCAGGTGCAAGATGTTTAAGTGGTTATAAGGAAAAAGCTTTTTCACCTTGAGGATGATGGTTTGATTTGATGATTTTTGAGATCTTTTCTTATAAGTGATAAAATAAAATGGTACAAGTGGATAATCAAGAAGACATTTGCTGAAAAATAATGTATACCTACTTCTATTCCCTGTAAACTCAGGTATAACATCCATCAATCTGTATAGTTCTCCTAACTAAGCTAAATGAGATTTCTGGCTTTTACCTTCTTGTCTGCAGCAGAGTTATTTTGAAAGAAAAGTAGTTAGTAGTATAATGAAAAGGACTAATGAAACAGTCCTGTTAGATACCTACTGCAGTTGTTAGCACCTACTACAGGAGGAAATAGGAACTCTAAATGTCAAATTATATAGAATAATTGCAAGTCTTTGACAGGTAAGGAAATGAGTTTTTAAAATATTTAGTTATCAGAATGTGTTTTCTATCAGAGTTTCTGCCTTGGAATACCAGTACCTGTAGTTCTAAACTAAAGATTGGAGGGGAATCTAATTTCATTTTGGGTATATCCAGCCACAAAATCTAGGTTTATTGCTGAACTTCTGAAAAATTGAGAATTGGCACATGGTGAAATTAATTTTCTTTATCTCCTCGATGTTTATGTTGTTGCTTGGTCATAACTGGTGTTGCTAGAACTTGCTGGCTGTCTGGCAGATAGCTTTGTATATGTCACCCTGTGTTTCTGTGATAGGAGTGCAGCTGATCCTTGGTCTTGTTAGGTAGAGCTCCTAACTCATTCTTCTTCCTTCAGGCTTTCTGATCACCACCTCTCATTGTTATTTTCCCTCAAATTTATTTTATAACATAAATATATTTATAATATAGCACTAATATTTATTGATAGTTACTCCATTGTGTTACGTGTAACCTGTCCTCATAATATAGCTGTGTTTGTTTATTATTGTAAGTAATTACTTTGAAGCAGTTTATTTTGGTTTGAAGAAAGGTAAATAAATGTTGATTTTGACTAGGCTTAAACATTGAATGGAAGTCTTGTTTGAAATTTGTTTGGCTCAGGAAGAGAGGGTGAGAAAGCTGCTGTTCTTTGTATTTGTGTATGGTTTTCTTTTTTCTATTTTTTTAAATGGTAATGAACTGTTTGTTTTTTTTTAACATAATTAGCATATGAAACATTGTCAGATGAGAATAAACGAAGAGAATATGATCAGCTTGGCCGTCATGGAGGAAAAGGAAGTAATGGAAGCCCATTCCATCAGTCATTTAATTTCAACTTTGACGATCTGTTCAAAGACTTTGACCTATTTAGTCAAAACTCCCGGTCAAAAAAGCACTTTGAAAATCATTTCCGAAGTCATCGGGAGGCTCATAATCGGCAAAGACGTTCTTTCCAGGAGTTTTCTTTTGGAGGTGGACTGTTTGATGATGTATTTGAAAATATGGAAAAGATGTTTTCATTCAGTGACTTTGAAAATGCACACAGACACGCGGTACGAACTGATGCCAGGTTTCATGGATCCAGCAAGCACTGCAGGACTGTCACTCAGAGACGAGGAAACATGGTTACCACATACACTGACTGTTCTGGACAATAATGTTTCCTTTCTTCTAAACTTTTCTTCTTTTCTCAACATCTTCATAATCTTTCTTGGGTTTGTGCTAACATGGAAGAAATTCTCTGAACTGTATTTTCTAAAAAACACTTAAACTACTATAAAGAATTTGTAGATGAAACTAATTTTCAGAATAGAAACAACATGCTTTTGGGAAGTACATGTGTCAACAACTGCTTAGAACAGGAGACAGATAATGTCATGTGACAAAAATTATATATATTTCAATTTAGTAAACACTTTCCCTAAATTTGAGTGCAAGATATATATTTTTCATTTCAGAAATGTAATATAATTTTTTTTCATAAAAGCCAGTTCAGGACTGATTGAATTACTGGTGTTGGATTGAAGCAGAGGAGATACTTTAATTTTGAAGTGCTGCTTTTTTTTTAGTCATGTCTTTCCAAGTTTGCACTTGCAGTTTTTACTTGATACAGATTTACATGCTAATTACATAATTTACACAAAATAGCAGCAGAAATATTACTTCCCTGGGTCTTTGTTACTCTCTCTAGCATTGCAAAAGTGCAAAAGTAAAACCCTTACTTTTTGGAGGTGGAAAATAGTGAGGGAATATGTTAAGACTGTGAATGATGTAGGAATTAGTTTTGTTTCAGAATTGGCCTGAAACAATCTTAGGATTTGAATAACCCTTGACTTATTTAGGGAATATAGGGATATTCGTGTGTGTAAGTTTGTGTGCACACAAAGATTTTGTTTTGGTTTTATTTTTTTCCCCTCCTTCCACGGTACAAACTCTCTAACAAGGTTTGGCAGGGCACACCCAAAACACTCATGTTTTATGCTTACTATATTACCACGTGTGCACTCACAACTCACTTTACTGAGCTAAAATACCCCTCTGAGATCTTAGGAACTTCAATGAGATAAATGATTGCCTATAGATTTGTGGTGTTCCTGGAAGGGTCTGAGTAAAAGCAACAGTGTTTAGATTGACAGATTTATTACCTGTCAGCAGGAATTTTTCAGCATTGTAATTTGAAAGGTAAATTCTTAGCCTTACCACAGAGTAAAACTGAAAATTAAAATCCTTGTATTCATCCAATGCCTTGTGGGGCTGGAAACTGCTAATAAGGACAGCACTAATGGGTGTTGATTTTAGGACCATGGAAACCCACAACCAGTGTAAACTACTTAAAACTAAAAAGAAAGAAAACATCCACCAGAAAATGCTGCACAACAAAACTCCCAAATACTTTAGCTGATGTCAATCAAAAAGTTCCGTTGTAACTCTTTAACTAGTCATACTAGTCAGGTTCAGTATGTTAAATTGGCTGTCCCTTTGAAACTGGGAGGTAAGAATTTATCTCTCAGGTTGATTGCATGAGCAAAATAAGCATTTTTTGTTCTAAAAACAGTTAGTTTTGTTCTAAAAATGTTAGCAGTGTTCTAAATAGGCTTTGAGTTCTTAAAATCTTTAGTAAGAGATTTAACCCTTTGCTTCTTGGTTGGATATTGAAAGCTGCCTATTTGCTAAGGAACTTTAGCCTTCCCCTCAAGTGTACGTATTGTTGCTTGTTCAGTTTTCATTGCCTAATCCTTGGAATGGATTGTTGCATTATATTAAGTGCTTTTCTTTTTCCATGTTCTTTATTTATTAATAGACTAATACCTCATATATGGTCTTTATTAAAAGCCAGTAATTTGTGCAACATTATCGGAATGTGCAATATCCTTATAGTAGGAAAAGTGCTGAATTGAGTGTGTTTGTTTGTTTCACCCTTTTCCTGTGTAAGTAAATATTTTTGTTTCTTCTGTATAATTAATATATGATTCAAGCAAAGTTGTACTTCCTGTAGATTTCTGCATTTATTTTCTTTAACATACTCCATTAGTCCTGTGTATGAATCAAACTATCTACCCAATTCATATCATACGGGCATCCAAGTGAACAAATCATAAAGTTATGAATTACTTTCTTTCACAAAGGTTAAGTATTAAACATGAGAGTATTTGTGAATGTCCTTTGGTGGGAGGCAACTCCACAAGTGGGATGCAAAGGTAAAATATTAATGCTTTTCTTAATTTCATGCATATTTTTTTAATTAAAAAAAAAGAAATTGGGTATAGTAGATCGAGAAGTTCACTTGGGTCTCCTCCCAGACTCTGAATTAGAGGGAATGAAAGCTAAAATGAACACTGTAAATTTTAGGAAACACATTTCACCCCAAAAACTCAAGTCATTTAAGTGACTGTATAAGTTCACAATCTTTCAAGCTAAACTTTGAGGTGGAAATAAAGGTTTTGGCTCCTTCTAGACTAGGGGAACCTCTTTAAGAATGCTCCAAACTTAGTACAAAGTGTACTTGTTTTCCTGATGTCTTTAAAGTGTAAGTATAAAACTGATAAGAAAACCATTATTGCTATTTTTTTGTTTATCTGCCTTGAAAGTTGTCTGCCTAGTCTATTTTAACTTGATTTCATATTATTTCTGTTAATTACTTGTCATGGGAAAGACCACAAATGCTTTCCATTCTTTCTATGGCTTCTCCAAGTCATCTTTCTGGTTGTTTCTATTGTCGATCCAAGGTCAAATCCAAAGGAAAGCTTGCCATGAGTATTGCAGAAGCCAGTGTATGGCTCTCCCTGTGGTTTTCTATGATGGGTTTGCTTTGAATAGACTTCAGCTGGGGAAATCTGGCAGGCTTTCCTCAGCCAAGAGTCTTCACTTTCATGGCCCTCAGAACACAAGCTTGCAAAACATGTTATGCTTCTCACTTACTCAGAGCTCTTGCACATTCTTTCCCTATTTATAGTGTTGGCTTCATGGCAGGCTCCAGCGGAAGTCCTGGTATAACCTTATGACATCCTGACTTCAGAGTTTCTTAAGTGCCATCTTTCATCTCTCTTTAAATCTTACGAAAATACCCAACAAAGTCAATTTTTGTTAGATAAGGGTGAAAAAAACCTGCATTTTTTTGAAAGTAATTGATGCATATGTAACTACAAATGATTTAGTTCTTAAAACTACCAAAAAAGTGTTTTTTCATGTTTTTCTTCCCATTTTACTTTTGAAACACAGTATCTAGTGGAGATAAAAGTACTGTAAAGTTAATTAGAGTGCCATTACATTAAACATGTGAAAATTAATGGTGTGATGTGTCTTTTTTTTTTTTTTTTTGCTGCAAGATATAGATGGGGAACCAAATTGAAGTGGTTATGGAATTAGGGAATGTTTTGAGCACTGTATTTTCACTGAATGAGACAATGGGGTTGGCAGGGAGAGGAGAGTGGGGTTGAAAAAAATTTAGTTAATTTCGCCTGTTTTGTGTTTTTTGGAGATGTTGGGAATGGCTTGGAGTTAAGGTATTATGCCTTTAAACAAAGCAGGCAAAAAAGCCTGTGCAAAAGGACTTTTTTGAGAAGCAGGGGGTGTAAGGAAGCTTCTGCCTGGAGCTGATGGGTCACTGCCTGCGCTCTGCCCTGCTGAGGTGTGTGAGGGCAGTATTGGCTAGTGCTAGAGGCCTGGAATTGCACAGTCAGGTGCTGTTGGGCTGATTCACAAGACTACTTGAACATTCTTGTTTTCTGGGTCTGATCTTTAAAAGGTGGAGCGTATGAAAATTTTGGGTTCTGGTTTGTCTCATCTGGCCATTTCTCATTAGAATCATCTTCCTTGGAACCCAAGAAAATTTATCTTAATAATGCAAACCTAGATTTTGAGGACTAAATGTGTTTGAAACAATGTAATTGCATTACATTATATTTTTATGGTGAGTGTGTGGGGTTTTAAAAAATTATTTGTAAATTGAAAACTCATTAGAAGTGTCTGTTGGACTTAAAAGCCTCTTGTAGAGTTTACTGGCTGTGCCATGTATGGGGCTCCTTTCAGAGTAGAATGCTGTTCAGAGGATTGTTTGGCTCAGACAGCTGTTGTAGTTGAGCCTGACTGGTCTGCCCTTGGATAGTGAGTGATTCACACAGCCATGCTGCTGGCTTCTGTCCTGTGGGCACCTGTTCCTTCAGGAATGGGCAGAGAGCAGCTCTGTAGAGGCCACTTAGCAGTTGTGATATCCATCGAGTGTCAGTCACTCCTGCTATAAGTCTGAATCAATTCTAGGTTATGGCTGTGCTTCATCCTTGATTAGTTTCTTGTTCTGAAGTTTACCAAAACAACAAACTTTTTCAAAATCAAACAAAAAATAGAATAATAAAAAAACCAACACCAAAGCCCGACAAAACTGCTTTGAAGTGATGTACTCCAAAGCTTTAATTTGGAGCATGTTACCTGTTATGCAATGGCATGTGATTTAACAGCACCTATTTTTTACAAACTACAGTGGCATTGAAACAAGTGAACATTACTGCTAGTGTTGTTCCTGCTGAGGTTGCAGTTGCACCAAAAAGTGTTGTGGAGATGCTCATGCCCCTCAGGATGGCTGCAGGATTCTGCCAAGGCTCTGAGACACTAGCTGGAGATGGTAGACTGTCTTGTCCAAGCAGCTCTTCTGGGACAGTCCACCAAGAAATTAATGTGACCCTAGTATTAATATCTCTTTTTTGTGTGTTTGCACAAAAAGTGAGGAGGTTGTGCTGGGGGTTGTGTTGACTTGTATTGCTGGTCAGTTGAGAATCTGAGTTGTGTGTTTCTCTAGGCTGGCAAAAACTGATGCACTTCTCAAAGGCATCCATGAGGGGAGAGAGGTGTCTGATGCACCTTTGCTCAGCCTGACACCTCATCTCCAGCCATGGGCAGCTGGGAATGGGTGCTGACAGTTGGCCCAGTGGTGCTGGTGTGGTGGAACTATTGACCACTGCTCATCAGTGGTGTTGGTGTCTGGCTCTGGTAGCAGCTGGAATCATGAACCTCTCTTAGGTGGGGCTGTACCGTCTCATATACCAGCTGGAGAATTCTGGCCAGCGTACATATGGTAGCCAGAAGCACAAGAAGAGACTGTTATGATTGCTCCAGATAGTTATGCTGGATTTAGAGGAAACAGGAAAAAGAAGTGCAGAATATTGAGTAACACATCAAGGGACCCTGAAGCTATACCTGTGTTGCTGTCTTATGAAGACAGTAAAATTTTATCTAGATATGAGAGAATGAAGTTTAAGTGGTTACTTGTTGGATGTTATTGCCATAATCTGTTCATCTCCCACTGACATGGAAGTGAATGTGAATTGGGAAAGATGAAGTGAGCTGTCCAGAGGTCACAGTAGAATTTAACTCATTTTAATTTAGGACTTGGAACTTGCAAGATTTTTAGCCTTCAATATGCAGGATTTTAGGTAGTGATCTAATGCCAAGTTGTGTGTTATGCCCACATGGCAGTAGTGAAACACCTGTCCCTTCTGCTGTGCAGCAACAGACATTTTAGAGAACCCAGATTATGAAGTAGAGCTGAAGTGCCTGTGGTGTGGCAGTGCTTGCCAGACTCCACCTGGCTGGAGCAGGGGAATCCATTGCAGCACCATGATTGTTAGTGCTGAGCATGCAGAGCTCCAGCTGAGGGAGAAGGTACTCTGCCCAAATTGCTTAAAGAAGCCCAACAATGAATTTCATTCAGTCTTTCTGCTTTAATATGTAAATTCTTGCATTGAAAGTTGTATTAAAATGATACGATCTTCAGCCTGTCAGGCAACCAATGCCTCCTTGGGTGGGTGGTTCTGCCACCCCTTGGTAGCTTGGAGACAGGTGGGGAGGCAGGGCTCAGGCTATTGCTGGGAGCAGAGTGCAGATGTTATCACTTGTGTACAAATAAATCATTACCTGTGCAGATGGAGCATAAATATAGCTCACTTCTGCTGGGAGCTGAATGCAGAGCTTGTGGCTTGTTAGAAATGTTATTACTATCAACAACACATATTGTCTTTACCTCTTCTTACACCCTCCTCTGTTTTTTTTTTCTGCTTTTGATGACTGATGATTCTGCCCCAGTTGCTGTATTTTTCCCATTTGGCAGTGGCTATAGTAAAGTTTCTACTTGCTTTGCAAGTTCCTGTCAACTGACTTTAGTCTATACATACTTATCTTGAAACCTATTTTGCAAATCCAATTTAAATGGGTTTAGGGGTTTTTAAATAGTGCAAGCCATTTAAATGAAACCTCATTTCCTCCTGTCTCTTTCCCCATATCCTGTTGAGTTAGCTACGTATACAGCAGGAGGTTTTGTACTGGGTTTCTGCTTTTATTCTGTCTGTGGGAGGACAAATGATATCTAATTTGGCATAAAGTGCCAAATTAGTAGCCAAATTAGGTGCTGACAGATGATATCTTATATAAAGTCTTACATAAAATCTGCTGATACAAATTTAACCTACAGATTTTTGGAAAAAATTATCCCTGGCAGAGTAAGTCTAATCAGCACTTTGCATGATAACCTTGAAGCTTAAAGGTGAAACGAACCTGAAATTCTGCCCAATCAAACCCAAAACCACTACCTTGGTGGCTGTGAAGGTTAACCTGAGCAGGGTAACTATTTTACCAAATTTCTTCTGTATTGAAACAGACTTTGTGACAAATAATAAATGCATATCTGTAAGAGATAATGGAAGAAACTGACAGGATCACTTATACCTCAAGAGGTAGATTTATGCTTGCTAAAATAAAAAGATCTATTTCAATTTATGGGCACCTAATGAAATCAACATAGGTCACTCCATGAAGTTATCCCCTTGTCAACTAAGTATAATTTACACTTTCTGAATACTGTTTTATATCTGCCCAGATTCAAAGTATTTGCATCAGCTTACGTATCCTTCACTGCCTATGGGAATGCAAGGAGTTATCATGAGTTATTGCTGCTTGGACCCACAGTAACTTATTGTATGCTCATAATTCAGTCACGCGTTAGAGCCCTGAGTTAATCATGGTTACATAAATAATGGTTACATAAATAATCTGAGATAGAGCCATGAGGAGAGGCCAGATTTCTTGACTCCTGACACTGTACTCTTATCATGAAGCTGTTCTGACTCTAGTCAATCAGGTCCTGCCTCCTGAACCAGTGTCAAATTAACAGGCTGCTTCAGGTAATGTTTTTGTCTATGTGTACGAGGTGCTTCTATTGAAAGTTTTTTCTTCTGTTGTGATGAAGGTGGATCAGGAACTACACCTGCTTTATGTTGAAAATAATGTCATTTTTTTCGTGTGGGGATCTTTAAAGAAGAAGACACAGGTAGTAATTTTCACATCTGCGGATTTACAGTAATTTAATTGGTCTGTGTACTAGAAAGAATGTGGATGGAATAAAGGGCAAGCTCAAAAAGACTATGTTTGAAAATGGTGGATTCTGTCATAAAGAATGGGTAAGCGTGGAGAATGGGCAATTTGTCACGGGGCATCACAGCTGCCCAATAAGTGGTCTTGATCTTCCAAGGAGAGTGCATTTGAAAGAGGGGATATGACTGCATTATTGCATTTATGTGCTGCAGGAGTCCTGTGGATACGCATTATTTATGCCTGAATGTAGCATTTCCAGTAGGTGGCTGACTGTCATTTCACACTGACTTAAGTACTGTAAAATAACAGCTGTCACACTTCATGAGACCCACAGTCTATTCCAACAATATCATAAATCTGTTTACTTGCTGTCCATGAAGCCTAAGAACCACAGAAATGCTACATGGCACAGCAGTACTCCCCTATGAAATAAGCAACAAGCCATCTTTAGTGCATTTATTTTTAAGCCATGCAATTCTTTTCAAGGCAAACAAATACACAAATTAGAGAATATATTAGTCACTTAACACAGTCCAGAAATATGGGCTTGCTGTACATGCCTAGAGATTTTACTCCATTTCAAGCAGATATGTACATGAAAGGTGATTCTGACCAGAAAATTGTCAATTTTTTGCTTGTTTTGTTCATTTTTAAAAAATAAATCCTATGACAAGCTAATCTTTCTATAGAAACTGTGTTTCTTCTTCCTGAAACTGTTACAAAGAGCTGCTGCAAGAAAGGAAGAGAGTCACCTCTGAAAATTCGTTGGATTAAAAACGTGAAAGAACAGCTGTAAGGGTGATCCCTTCACACTTACCTATGGTATAAGTAAATTAGCAATATTAGTGAATATTGTTACTTCCAGTGAGGCTTGGATGACTAAACAATGAAGTGGCAAGAGGACATTGAAGCAGATGAATATAAGGTGATGTTCATGGGGTAAAATGAAAATTAATGAGCCTACATTTGATGATAACAAGACCTTGGAGTTGTAGGGCACTGGTCCAGGAAAACATCAGCTCTGTGTCTAGGGGAAATGAGCACAGTGAACCAGATTTTAGGAAGGAGTAAATAATGAAGAGAACATGGTTATGCTATCATATAAACCCATGGTTTACCTAACCCTTAATTCTGGCCAGTTCTGATTCCCTGATCTTCAAGACACAATGTTAAAACTGGAAGGCCTTTGGAAAATGGCCACAGGGATAATTAGATAGAAGAGTTTGCATATGAGGTTTGACTGAGCAGATAGTCTTTCTTCAGCCTTGAGAAGTGGCTGTGGAGTAATGCACAGGGCTCATCAGTGGTAGTGAGGTCATGGATAGGGATTGACTGTTCATGGTCTTTTGGGCTACAAGGACCAGTCAGTTCCAGGAAAATAATGAAAGTAAGCAGTTCTTCATACAAGAGATAGTAGACTTACATAATTTGCAAAAAAGAGGGTGATGACAAGATTATGAGAGAGGTTCAAGTTGAAACTGGGCAAATTTTGGAAGAGTTTTCTGCTGGTGTTTAATAAGCTCATAAATCTCTTCGAGCTCAGGAATTTCCTGAGCAGAAAATGTTTGGAGCTAAAGGGAGTAGAAGGGAACAGCAGCAAATGTGCTTACTCTGTGCTAACCTTCCAAGAGGTTTGCTAATGGAACAGTTGAAGGAGTATTAGACTTTGGCTGGAGCTAGTGCAGCTATTCCAATGTTTAAAGGCTCTTAAAATTCCATACTGAATTTAAATTTAGTAATTAACAAAATTAATAATTTTTGGGGTTTTTTGTACTCACCTTCCAGCTTGTTAGTAAACTGCCTTCTAGCAAGTGTAATTTTACAGGTGCATTCATACTCAGCTTGATGTAATGTCTGGCAGATCCAGCTGTCTGTCTTCTGTCACTCCTAACTCTCTTTTAGTACTGTAGGTTTTCAGAACAAATTCTGAGTACACAGAGTTGTTCATTAAATGTTATTAATGTTATTTAGTAGAAGAAAGAACTTTAGTCTTCTTCTCTTTTTCACCCATATTGGTAATTTCTTATGACCTAAAATACTGTCCCTGGTCTTGTGACAGCTAGATTGTAAAATCAATGGATAGCTGCAAGCTGCACAATCTGAATTCTACAGATTATGATTAAAGAGAAAAATTAAGGAGTTAGATGCAAATATATTTGAATGAACAGTAGAAGAATTTGAACAGAAGAATTTCTGTTTTCATTACTCATCGTGTTTTTTTGCAGAATGCTAGAAACGTGTGTCTGCAGGAGTATGGAAAACACAGAGCACACACACACAGGGTGCCTTGTGCTGCTGCATGGTGGCTGTCAGCCCTCCCAGCCACCGTGCACCACTGTGCTCCGAGTCACTGCCTCTGGTGCAGAGCTGTAAGCACAGATACAGCTGTGCATAGCTGTGAGATACGGGAGTGCTGTCAGACCAAGGCGTGTCCTGTCCCCCTGACATCTGGAGTTAGCGATGGTTTTGAAAGAGCAGCAGAGCAGTGATGAACTGAGTTCCCAGAGACACAGATGTGGCCTAGTCTGGAAATGTTGGAACAGGGATGGAGAAATCCCAGCTCCCAGCACAGTAATACCCTGACAGCAAGGATTTCTGATAACATATTGTTTTTACCCTCAAGTTTCATTTATTTATCGCAAGCTGCAATTGGAAGAAGTTAATCCTCCAGGCGTAGGAGCAAAGTTAATGTCTACCAACCCTGTAGCTAATGATACACTGGAAAGGCTCAAATATTTTTGCTTAGCACAGAACAGCACAGTGACTACAGTAAAAACCTAGAAGATAGGCAGCAGACTTTGCTTTAGATATGCAGACAGCTCCAGGAAGGAGATACTTTGTTAGTTCATTCAGGGTTGCTGTTGGTTGCCCTTTATTACCTATTTACAAGACTCTACCTCAAAGTTGTTATCTGGACTAGAAGAGGAAAAAAAAAAATCCTTCTGGAGGGGTTCTCTGGCAGGGGTTAGGAAACTTTCAGAATCTCCAGAGTGACAGTCAGCATGGCAGTCTGTGCTGGGGGTAAGCATGGAAAAGCTTCAACTCCACTTAATCTTGAGCCTGGAGCTATTTGCAGGAATGGGCAAAGAGATATCTGAGAAACAAAATTGGGCAAGGATCTAGTGATTTGTGGTCACTGCCAGTTCTCCTGGTTACTCAGAGCAAGACTGGTATGATTTGAGCAAAGCCCTGCACTGTAACTGTGGGAGTCTGGAAACTTCAATCAGAATGAAAAAATGGGTGATGGCTGTCTTTAGTTTAACAGATAGAGGAAGCTTTCCATGAAAATACTACTATTACCTAATTTTTCTTTCCATGGACAAAGGGTGCATGAATAATTCCATAGACCGGAGAATTTAAATATAATGAGTGACTTATATGAGAGTTTGGGCAGCTCAGGGCCTTTTCCCTTGGGCATTGTAAATTGGCCAGTTACTTCCAGCTGAAAACTCTCAGGTCATCGCAGACTGATGGGACCAGGGGATTTGTGAGTCACAGGGTACAAGGTTGGGAACTGATAAATCAGCTGAAAATCGCAGACAACCTTTGTCTCATCAACAAGTGTTCAGCCTTTATGAACAATCCAGTTGTCTAGAAATGCAGGTAGGTGATTGCAAATAACTCTTAAAGCAAGTTTTTGGGAGAATGTGTCTGTTAAAGGAGGTGAAAAATGAAGGTGAATGTGAGAAATGAAATGTGATGAGAAGGGCTAGAGCTAGCTTCACAGCCCCACTGAGTACACACTGTTCAGTAACCAGTCTCTGTTCTATCTGCACTTGCTGATAGCTCTCATTAAGAGTTATATCACCTCATTGGCACCATACTTTAATCCTTGAATGGCAAGGATAATAACTTTGCATGATTGTTTTGCATATTTTTTAGGCAATACAGTGAGATTCTCCTAAACAGCAGTAGGGGCAGGAGCTCCTGTGAAGCGGCAGTTTGGCTCCAATAGCACTGTTGCCAGACTTGCAGAATTGCTCCTAAGCAGAGGAGAACACTCTCATGTGCTCTCATCTGGCTGTTTAAGGAATGCAGATGTCCTTCAGCGTCTTCTTCAAAGGACCAGCAGAGCCATCCAAGTCCAGCCTGAGTGCTTTCCTTTGCAATGTATCCCGAGGATGGCAGCTGGTATATACAGGTGCACTGCTGGCCAGGAAGAGAGATAGAAAAGTCCCAGGGACTTGGAGAACATTTTTTCAAAAGGTCATATCTTTTCAAAGAGCTGCATTATCTAAGAAATCCATGTAAAATGGAAAGGGAGATTGTTTAACGCTTAATTTTATAAAAAAACTAATGATTTTTCTAAGTGAGGTAGATTTCCTTCTGTAAAAACTAATCTTTCCTTAGCACTTAAATAATGAAAGGAGAATTATCCTCAGTGCTTCCAGATTTGCACTTTGACCTAACAAGAAATTAAAACTAGATTTTCAGCATATTTTCACACAGAACTGGGTGTGCTAATAGTACCTTACCAGTCCTGTTCAGTTTAGAAGGACTATCTGAATGAATGCTGTTATCTAGGAACTGATCCAAAAAAAGGAGGTGGTCCAAACACTCCTGAACTTTCTGGCAAGTCTTGTTTCAAAACTTTCTGGAATCAGGGGTTTACCTGGCAGCTGAAGGGAATAATAAATGAGCATTCAGCAGTGGCTCTCCAAATATCTCAGGCACAGTTTTACTGACAACTTCTTTCATCAACTTCAGAGCTATCATACCTTCAAAAGAGAATGGGCCATACATGGGTTTAAAATGCTGAAAGGCAACATTGAAAAAATTGATTTCTTCCCAATCCCATACTGCAGCTTCATAGACAAACAGCACATACAGTGAACCAGCACAGGCTTCCACAGTGTCCTCAGAGTACAAAGAACCATAGTCTGAACTGTGCCAGCTCTGCCTTGAGGATAGTCCAAGGAGATGTGTTAGAAATGGATTTGCACAGTTTTTCGGCTCCAGGTTTCTGGAGATCAGCCAGGCCTTGGCACACTTGAAAGCAATTAGGGAAAACAAAACAAAGCAAAGAGCAGGTCAATGCAATATTGCTGAGAGCTTGGCACAGGGCATTTATTGTCTGAATTAACCTTTCACACCATTTTTTGATAAAGTTGGTGTTGTGCTGCTTAGACAACAACATTTTTTCTCTTCTTTGTGAGGAGAATCTGAGACTGAATGTTTCCTGAGGCCAGGCCAAAAACAAAGAGAAAGGAAAACAAGAATGTGCTCCTGGAGGCCAAGGTAAGAGTCAAGCTGGGGCATCCTGTCTTTGAAAGACTTAAAGCACAAGTGCTACAGTGAGAAATAAACCTGGCATTCCTTTGGGTACTGCTAGCCAACTCTGCCTGCATTTTGTTCTTTTCTGTCCATGGCAGCTAAAATCAATGTGGCATAAGAAAGGCAAGGAACCAGGAGCCTAACTAATTATGGAATCTCTGCTGGCAAAGCCACATTAGTTCTTCTAACCCTGCATTCTCTTTAGTGGTGTTCTCCGGCTGCCACACATGAACAATACGAAGAAGCCTTTTTTTACATTATCAAAGAGGGGGTTATTGATGTGGCTGTATTAAACTGGAGGAGGTGGGGGCAAGGGAAGTGGGTGAGGCTCTGCATTCTTGTCTCCAGAAACAGTTACAATGGCAGAAGAATATCAGCTTTCAAAGACAAGGTTGAAATCTGAAGAGGGATAAAAATTCAAATCCACAGCATTTGCTGATGAGATTTTTATGATAAAAATACTAAGTGTTTTTTTTTTTAATATATGAATGTGCATTTTTAGGTCTCATATAGGGTCTTTCAATTGAGTTATCCAGTTGCTAGCAAGGTAATTTAAAATCAAGAAACCAAGACATCATGTATTTTATGCTTTGCAAATAGTCTGAGAAACTGAAGCTCCTGGAACGCAGCATTTTAACATTTCACCACTGGATGGAGACAGCACTCCAACTCTTGTGAGTAATTACTTCCAGGACTGTAATGAAATGCCTTGCGATTAAGAGATTGAATAATTAGTGGACTGCGACTACAAACAGCAGAACACCAGCTAGATTTATGGCAGAAAATGTATTGAAGGCACATCCCCCAGATTTGAGCTTGACCTATTTTTATGGTGAGAAAAGACAAGATTTAGCTAAAAAAAAATTAATTCAGTTTCTCCCTCCTCATAAAGCATCAATGACACAAACTAGCAAAAACCACAGGACGACAAAGCAAAGCTTTTTAGGATCCTTTCTATCTTTCCTCAGGTCACAATATATTTTTCCTGACAGGAGGATCCCTCAGCTTTGTGGGTCTGGTCTCGAGGGCTTAGTGCTGCAGGTAGCAGCTGGAGTTTCTGCAGCAATGGTTGCAATGGATGTCATGTTTACAGAGGAGAGCCTTCCCTTACTTGAAAGTAGCAGAGAGGAGGTCACTGGATGGGAAGACAAAACAAAAGGAATTCCCATCAACTTGAAGGTTGGTAGGAAAATTTTCAGATATCACTGCAGTTCAGGGGTGATAGCATAGATGGGATATAGGAACTGCCCTATCAGGGTTAGTTTCTCTCATCAAATCTCTTAAGGCATTGTCACATATTCTCTTCCATTTCTGCATGTGTGTATGTGCATGTAGGTTCATGTGCACGAGAGAGGGAAGGAGGAAAGCCCTGAGGTGGATTTTAGCCCAGCCCCTCCTTTAATCATACTGGTCTTCTCTGTTGTTAGCAATAACTTTTGAATTCTTTTGCTGATTTAAAGAAAAATAAATGAATTCAAAGATAATTAAGTTCTTATAAATTTTTTGAAATTAGCTAGCTGGATAGGTTGGAGACTCTTGAAGTACCCTGACTAAAGGCTGAAGAGTGAACTCATATAGTAGAGAGCCCACTCTGGAGAGAGCTCTTATAAGTGTCCCTTCCCTGGGAGCAGCTTTAATCAGAACTTGCAATCAACCACAAGATAAGAATAACCATAGGCAACCAGACTTCATCAGTTCAATAAGCACTAGAGCTTTTCCTTAAAAGCAACAGAAAAGTTGACCTATTCCATTACCATTTCTCCTCTGCCTCCAGGTCACAGAGTCTGTACAGAGTTTAAAAGCTGAGAGTTTTCACAAATAAAAGCAGCACCAAAGCAAATAACATCCACTGAGACTGATTTTTCATGTGTCTGCTTCTTATATTCAGGCGATGTTTTTTCCAGACAGCTGTGACATTGCATAGTGATTAGTGGGGTGAAGCTCTAGAGGGAAGGGGCATGAAAAAGGGAGGCTGAACATAAAAGGGTGTGACAGGTCCTAATGTATGCCTGTCATTTTTGCTCCCCAAGTACAATATCTGTTAGATCAATTATATGCTGATTTACATGAAAATGTCTTTTTTTTTTTTTTTTTTCTGAAACCAAGATTTCAAGTGTAATTTCTTTGCTCACAGCCAAGTCTGATGTAAATCTTCAAGAATAGATTCTTAAAGGTTTAGGTTTCCTGTTCCTGGGTAAAATTCTATGCCAACTTCACTATCCAGGATGTCTAAGGGAATGTATGGTGCTGAGACAAGAAACCTGATCAGTACAATGATCAGAGTTCTAAACCACTACAGAGAGGCACAGTGTTTAGGCAGGTAGGGTTTGTTCACAGTGGCAGGCAGAGGTTTGCAAGCATGTGCCTTGTTATTTACTTAGTTGTGTGCTCAGCTATTGGTATGTGCCCACCTCATCTGTTATCCATCTGGTGTGCTGCTGTTTGCAGAAGGTTGTGAATACAGAAAGCCTGAGAACCACCTTTCCTTCACTAAGTTGTGGGAGCACTCTGACTTGAAGAAGGCTTGGGCTAGAGGGAACCAGCCTTAGTTTTCCTGTCCACAATACTTTTTTGCTGTTTTTGAGGAAAACCCTGAAGTGGTCAGGAAGGGGATATGCTGTTATATGGCCAGTCAGTGTGAAATGGTGGACTGTGACTTTGGTCAGTGATAACAAACTGTTTCAGAAGAGAAGCTACCTAAGGAGAGAAATATGTCAAAAAACTAACTCTGCTCTAGGTGCTTGATGTGGAAGCAGGAAAATGTACTTACTGGATGGAATTAGGAGGCTAGATTAAGACATGAGAAACAGAACAGGAGGCACACCAGGATCACGTGCTTATAGTGGTGATGAGCTTCGATGGGCTGCAGATACGTTAATCTTAGAATTGTTTTGTAGAATTTTTAATTTTAGAAAATTTCTGAATTATGTCTGCCAATCATGGTGTGCATGATTGGCAGAGGCAATACCAAAGCCAGGGCTTTAAGCAGTGAAGAGCAGCAAAACTCAGCCCCTTGTAATGGCGAGACATGACCTGCTAAATAGCACGGGACCTTGTGGGTGATTACCCATGATCATTAAAATGGATCTGAAAGTTCAACATGGGCTGTGTTCCTAATCCCTCTCCCTGCTTCCTCTGTGATTGATTGATTGATTGATTGATGGGTATGTGTGGCCTGACTAAACTGACAGAGCCCTTTCTTTCTCTTCTTCATGCAGCAACTTGCAGTTCCCTGGGCACCTCAAAGGGTGTGTGGTCAGACATTCTGGGTTTGCTATACAGCCTTCCAGATGACCATGGGAACGATGTCCTGGCATCTCTCTGTGAAGTGCTCCATCACTGCCCAAAGTGATGCCCAAGTGCCAAAGGCAGAGCTGAATGTGCTCTGAGTTCTCTGCTGTTGGATATCCGTTCATGCCAGGCAGGCAGCTGAAACCTTTCCTCTGACAACTGACTTTGCAACTGCCTAGAGCCAAGTAATACTCATGGCTAACTAATTCATGCACAGAAGAGCATGTACTTCAATACAGGTATGATTTCTTTGCTGATCAATCTCTATGCTCTAGCGCCAGAACAAGTGCCACGGTGCCACAGGAAGGCCTATGGAAGTTTCTCTCCTCATAAGGAAACTTCAGACACCGTGTCCATTAGATCATATTAATTTACTATTCACTGCTCTCTCTTCTGCTGTGGAACTACAAGTAAATGCTTGAGGAGAAGGAGGAATTTGTTACTAGCATTTCTAGCTCATATGGGATGAGTGGGATTTAAAATCAATACCTGGTTCCTTCTCAGCTTCTTCTTCCTCCAGCCTGGCCCATTTCCATCAATCATGAAAAGCTTCCCACTCTCAGCAAATGACCACTCCACATGATTAATCACTCAGGTCACAGCCATAAAGAGATCTGCCAGCCCCATAACTTCAAAACCATCTCAACCAGGCAGCATGCCAGATTGATTAAGAGGCTTGCTATGGCAAATAGGAAAATCATTGATATTCAGTGCTTGGGAAAAAAACTCCAACAAACAAACCAACAAATTTCCACACAGAATGGTAACCATAGGTTTTCTGAGAGCCTAGGATGCATTCACATTTATGAACAGCTAAAATATCCTGTGTTTGCAGGCAGGACTGTAACATATTACTGCCAGAGCAGTTAAACCAAATACCTTTTCTGTTCATATCCTCTATGGGACCTAGCTCAGTTCTCTCAGTCATGGAAAGGGAGACAGGAACACCCAGTAATACTTAATAACTTACTGCTTAAAGCATTGCCAAACAATAGGGTAGTTCCCACTGATGACATCCAGGGATTTTATACAATTAAATGCCTTCTGGCATTGTCTTACACTGGGTCTTTGTTTATTAACTGAATTGCTTCAGTAGTTTTCTGCATGATGAACAATGAGAACATAAACCTTGCCATGTCTAGTGCCCTGTGTGACATGCTAACAGCAGGACAAGGTTCTTGATAACCTCCATGACCCAGCAATGGTGAATCTGAAAGCCAGAAGGGTAAGGGAGATATGTGAATATCCCTGGGAATCTAGTTTAATATACGAAGGAGAGAATAAGTGGTTTTGTTTCAATTTGAATCAGCAATCTAGTTTTGATTCTAGTTTTAAACAAATCCTGAAGCTTACATAGCAAATTTTGGGTTGACCTACAACCTTCAAAGTAATTGTCCCTTGAGTTTGCTGTAGATACTGGAGAGTCTTGAACTACTAAAGGGTTTTTCCAAACCTCCTTTTTCTCTGACTTGGAAGATTTGCAAGAAAATATCATTTGATAATTTTGAAATTTTGTGTGAAAAGTTCACCTTAAATAAGTAGATAGCAAATTCTGGAATTTTCTTTTGTAAGGAAGCAAGTAGCAGTGTTAAAAGCATATAGCCCAAAGCAAACAAGTGGGATTTTCTTTTGTTTTCCCCTAGGGTGGTCACTGGCCTTCCATTAAAATAAAGGATTTAAAGTGAAAGTGAAGATAAATCTTGAACTGTACCTAGAAAACAGCAAAAGAACCACGAGGATTATTGTAGTGTTTCAATCTTGCTCAGAGCAAAGCCCCATGTTTTTCATGAACCTATTAAATGCTTCATTAGTTAAATACACCTCTACTCACATAAAATGTTGAACCCATAGGGAGTTTTCTCTGCTTTATCTAAAACTATGCCACTGTCTTGTGTGATGTAGGATTTGCACTCATATCCTGTTTGCTTGCTTAATGTTGTTCCATTTCACTGGCTGTCTTTGCCTCCTGCTGTTGTGTGGACAGTGCTAAAAACTCCAGCGGAGTGTGTGTGAGTAAGGTGCATGGGAACACACCCATCCACAATGTGGTTGTGAAGTGTCTAGCATTTTGATAATACTTATCTACTAAGTATCTCTCTCCAGTGAAGATGGGTGTTCCATAGAATACTGTGGGAAGAGGCAAAAGGAGGAAAGTGTGCTCAGCACACACAGAAAACTCTGGGGCTGCCACAAGAAGAGAGGTTAGGTACGATGCTGACTACCTTAAAGTCCCTCTTTGTGTAGGTTTTCTGCTAACAGGAGATAATGACAGCTGTTCCCAGGGTAAACAGTGAAGAGCACTTCAGGAATGCAACAGCTGTGGAATGTTATTTTCTGATTAGTGCTCTTCAATAACCCAGAGAGATTTGTAGCTGTATTGTGATTTCTACTTGTCACTCAAAGTTATGGCAGGATCATTGTAAAGGAGGAAAAGTTCCTGGTGTGTTAGCAACTCGAATTTCTGGTGCAGGAACAGAAATTAGTCCATCGACCTCACCAGTCATTCTGTCCTTGCCCAGGCATGTTTGTACTCAAAGAATCCCAGGATGATAAAATGAGACGTAAAGATCTCCTTTGATGGTCAAGCTGCTGAAGCCCACTCAGGAATAAGTCACTGGTTAAAAACTACCTTCGAGCAATTTTCAGCTGCCATTTACAAAGTCAAGCACTCCACCCTGCTCATGTTCCAATTAGCCAAAGCCAGATAGGTATTTTCAGGGAGCTACATACAGAGCACACAAATACAAGGAAAACTTCCTGAGGTACCATACAGAAAACAGAAGCAGAGCAGAATAGCAGTCTAGGGAATGCTTCTTATTTCATCCTGTTCTCTTTTGCACTCTGTTTTCCATATGTTATCATATGAAATTCATTCCTAAATAATGACAGTAACACTCCCTTTAATGCAGTGATTTTTCTTTACAGAGCAGTAATTAAGATTCCACATTGTATGTATTATTGCTAATTTTGGAAAACTTAGCTACCTCATTGAGGATTGCAATGTAAGTGGTACCAATATATCCCTGTGGTCTCTCTGATTCAAATTTAAAGGCAAATAAACAAAACTTGCAAAACACTAGTTTTACTATTGGCAGTACTGTGTTCCTGTTCCATAATATGTACTGTATGTCTTTGTAAATGTGTCTGAACAATATACATACATGTGTGTGTGTACACATTCTATCTTGCATATGTAGCAGCTTCCTCAGTGTTCTTTAATGACTCACAGATGGACAGAATGTAATAATCAGGCTTGGAAGAAACAATTACAGATCTTTCCCTTTGCAACAGGAGGTCACAACCCTCAGTGCAGAATGTGTGTGCTATTAACCTTGTGCCTTAGCACATATCAGAATAGTTTCCCATGTGAAAATGCTGACAGGAATATTTGCTTTTATCATTTTTGTGTAGGATCTAATAATGCAGATTGAAAGACCAGTCTGGAGAGAAAGTCACAGTTCAGCATGGCTTACTTCTCTTCTTTATACTAATTATGTCTATTTTATTTTTGCCTTGCCTTATCTCTTTTCCTCTAGTCATACAGGACAGAGCAAGATCTCCCTTTTAAACTTCTGTAGAGGGCCTACTACCATGGAGCTGACATTAGAGCTCTTATGTTAAGGTAAACCTATATCTTCTAACAGTTTAGCAGTGGGACAAGGTGACACAATCAGCACCAGAGCAGTGTTGGCTTTAGAGTAAGCCTGGCTCAAGGGGCAGCTGAAGTCATTCAGTTGCATATCTCATCCTGAAAAGGTGAAGTGAGACCTCAGGGGAGGACCTACCACCTCTACCTGTAGGCCACACAAACAGTTTCCATCACTACAGTTCTCCAGTGTGCCTGATATTTGCCAGGCAAAATTTTGAGTCTGCCAAAATGGCCAGGTTGGGACAAGGTGGATGGTCCCTCCTGTCTTCAGAGGGAAAAGGCAGAGCTGCAGTGGGCTGTGCTGTGAGACAGAGACTGTGCCTTGTGCTTTCCAGGGAAAAGGTTCCCAGATGCTGCTCAACAGGAGCATCTGAAAAAAGCAGACGAAAGAGCCCAACTTGTCTGAGGCCTCTCATCTTACAGGAACTTGAGAGAAGCTGACAGAAGCACAGAAGCAAATTGCATGAAGAAGCAAACAAGCAATATTTTGTCTCTGTATTGCTAGTGGAACTAGAGCCCACTTTTTTCTCCTGTGGTACTGCATACAATTATCAATTTTCACTCTAACAGTCAAATGATTTCTTTGCAAAATGAGTTATTTCTCATGTAATTTGTATCCACTATTCATGTATGCATTAATGTTTTTCATTAATTTATTCTAAAAATATTGTCTGAGAAGCCAGATATTGAATATAATCCTGGAACAATGTTTTGACTAATTCAATATTTACATAGAGAAAATTTTTGAAGGTTTCAAGATGCCCATATAAAAGCCATATTATATGTTGTGTTATAAACTTGGCCAAAGGCAAGCTATTTTATGTAATAGTTACCATGATAGACAGATAGATAGCACACCATGAATAGAGACTACTTTTGACAAGTCTAAAAACCATTGTTAAGAGCAACATTTGAAATTATACAGGTTGAATCCTACATGAGCCAGCTCCTATGTCCAAGCACTGAAACAAGAATTATACAGATCAAAATCTGATGAATAGGAGGACAGAACCTCATTGATATAATTTCATCTATAAAATATGGTCTTTAATTAGAAGGGATTGATGCTGTGAGCATGCTGTTGTCAGGAAATATACAATTGTCTTTATTCTGAAGTTATGGCAATTTTAATTTTTAAGTGTATTGGCTGACTTAGAATTGTCAGTCTGTGAAATATACATCAGTAGACAAATGATGCACACTACACTGAACATCATCTGCTGTAAGACAACTGCTCCCATCTGTATCCTTTCAAAACTAGACTTCAGGGGATGTGGTTGCATATCTGTAGATTTTTAGGTATTTGGTCTTTTCTACCTATCTGGAACTGTTAAGTGGGGTTCCCAGATACATCTGCCTAAAAGTTAGAATTGAGATAGGAGACTTTATTTGAAGAAGACTCTGGAACTGGAAATTGCAAATTGCATTCACTGCTGAAGACCTGCATCCCTCCTGGTGTGTTAAAAAACCTGAATTCCATCATGATTCACTTTCAGCTTTACATCTTACATTACCTTTTATTCTGTTTGGTGTCTAAGAACACAAGCTGCCTAATTAAGTGTCACTTTCTATTGAAGTCGGGTTTTGAATTTCCTGGCTTTGAAAGGACACCAAGAAGAAGTTATTTTCCCACCCTTCCAGGAGACAGCATTTTTGTTCATCAGCTCTCTATTGGCTGAATTAGTGATCCAATACTAAAAAGTAAAATTGCCACTGGTGAACATAACTAGAACTTTGAAACATCTTGGGGTTTAGTTTTTTATTTTTTTCATGTTGCTTTTCATTACATTGAACAACATTTGCGTTGCCTCTTTTTAAACATCAGACACTGATTTGTGGCCCAAGTTTGTAATACTTTTTCAAGTGATGCTTCCCTCCCTCCCTTCTTCCTTCCCTCCTTCTTTTCTTTTTTTTTCCCTCTTATTTTTTTCCTTTTTTTTTTTCTTTTGTTTTTTTCCTTTTTTCCCCACGTAGTTGCAGAAATTATAATAGAACAAGAAACATCAATACAGCAGAGTTTTAATAAAAATGAACCTGTCTTTGGTCAGGTTAAACTGTTTAAAAATCAGCCGAATAAATCTGTGTCTTTAGGCAAAGAGACAGAATATGATTGCCTTCTTGGTCTTGAAACTAGCTGTATAGAGTAAGATTCTGCTAGATTGGGGTTAGATCTGTGATCAGTTAATGGATGATTTCACAGGGTGATAGAATCACTGAGGTTGGAGGAAGACACCTCTTGAAGATCACCTAGTCCAACAACTTGCTCAGTTCAGGGGCAGTTAGGACAGGTTTCTCAAGGACATGTTTTGGTTGGGTTTTGAGTAGATCCAGCAAGGGAGGGTGTACCATGTGTCTAAACACCCTCACAGCAGAAGTTTTTTCTATATTTATATTGAACTTTCTCCATTTCCCTTCCTTTCCACTGCCTCTCATCCTGTCCCTGGGCTTCAGGGGAGAGGTCCCATGCTCATCTCCTTTGCTGCCCCCATCAGGTATTTATACACATGGAGAGGATCTCCTGAGCCTTCTCTAGGATGAACAGTCCTAGCTCTGCCAGCTGCTGTAAATCCTTTGTTCTCTCCTTGGCTCTTTGCTAGACTCACTGCAGTAGCCCCATGTCTGTCTTCAGTGGGGAGCCCAGGATCGGATCCAACGCTCCGGGTGTGTCTCACCAACTCTCAAAAAAGGGGAAGGATAGCTGCCTTCAGTCTGCTGGCAATGCTTCTTCTAATGCAGCCTCAGATGCTGTTGGACCTTTTCTGCTGCAAGGGTGCAGTGCTGGCTGATGTTCAATTTTGTACCTGCCAGGACTTCCAGGTCCTTTTCTGTAAAGCTGCTTTTCAGCTGGTTGTTCTCCAGCCTGTAATGTTGCCTGGGGTTTTTTTTTCTTCCCAGGTACAGGATTTTGCACTTCCCTTTGTTGAACTTCATGGGAATCCTATTTGCTGACTTCAAAGGGAGATGTTCAACCTCTACTCTGCTTTCAAATGGTAAAATTGATCATCAAGGAGAAGAACCCTCAAACACTCTCAAATGAAAATGTGTTGTTCCTGACAAAGGAAGATTAAAAAGTAAACAGGGAAATGCAACCCATCCCTTTAGATATAATAGGATTTACCACATGTACTTTCATTCCTAGCATTAAACTTTATTGAAATAAATCCCATTGTACTTAATAACTGTACAGATTAGAGAGTCTTCTAAAAGTGACTGATCAGTATTAAAAAGCACAATTTGAATACCATATGTGTCTTTGCTGAATCTGAAAATTGAATAAATAATAAGCATTCTTTAAAAGCATTTTTCTGTGATCAGCATTTAGTGTCTCTTGGTGACAAAAATACATTTTTTTCAGTGGAAGGGAAGTGGAAAAAGAGGTTACTGTCTATATTATTTTAAGACTTAGGAAACAAGGTTGAATAAATAAACCCTGTGGAGAATCAACTAAGAAGATTATTTTGCTGTATGAAAATTTGGATTATTATAATTTGCACAGTGTCTTAAGACAAATAACTAGAAGAACAGTATAAAGCTGCTAGTTTGAATTACAGGAGATCTCTTATAAAATATGTTTGGAATCAGTGTGAAGGAGATGCAAGAAAAAGTAGATTGAATGTGTGTTTTTTGTGTAATAATAGACAATACAGCCTATGTAATACATCACTACTGACTTGAATTTCTTTTGGTAGCACCCTACAACTCCAGTGGCTTCACTAAAAATTTAAATATAATTTCAGAAATATCAGCTTTTTGATTAGCTTTTTCAGTTTAATGTAACTCTTTTCTTGTTGCATGTCATAAGGCTGTAAATCTTGGGGTTTTTGTGCATGCTGATCCAGTACTCACTGAAGAGGACTGATAGCAGAATCAGTCCCCAGGTATTTTGTACATTTAGTTCCTGTGTTTTATTTGTAACTACTTACAGAATTTACCATGGTGTAATACTGGTTTACATCAAGAGGAAAGGGAAAATCTTGCCACTAAAATCTACAGAGAAAATGTGCAGAGAGGATGCTTTATTAGAAACTACTGCTTGTCAAAAATTAAACAAAAAGGAGTGAATTGGAATTACTGGAATCAGTCTCTTATCCTGAAACATCATCTTTTATTCAGTCACTAGTGGACACTAAAGAGATTGCAGGCTAAAGAACAAATTATGTATTAAGGTGCTTTTGTCTGACTGCTTGGAAATTGAATACAAAAGAGACAATAGTGACCTAGGAAGAGAACGTGAACTGGTTTAAATTGATTTAGAGCTGTGAAAGTCAATAAGAACTGTAAAAACCTGAGAATAAACACCATGAACATCATCCCCTCTCTCTCCTCGCCAACTCTTTCAACAGTGTGGCTTTCTGTTCAGGAAACTGAATTTAACACTCTGTGTGATTGCTATGTTAAGGCAGACATACAGCCACTCATTTTGCATAAGCAAAATTATCTGTTTTTTCTGTGTTTCTGTTCTGTTACTTATAATAAGTAATAAAAAGCCTGTTGGGCAGACATATATTTAAAATGTATCATAACTACCACCTTCAATTTTAAATGTAATTTTTTTGGTGAATTTACAGTGTAGTTTTCTCATTCGGGGACATTTAGAAGGCTAAAATGGACCAATGACTAGGTAGTGTACAATGATATCCAGGCAAGGGCAATGCAAATATTTAATAAAAATGGAGAAGATAAAATACTGAAATACTAAACAGAAGGTTTTATTGATGCATGTGCTGAATACTACATCTCTAGGAAGAGCAGGCATAGAAATCTCAGCACATAATTAAAATTATTACCTGATTGCCAACGCAGAGGCTTTAGGGAATAACTCACATGACTGCAATATTGATATACCAGGGTAGATCTGGCTCAAGAAATTTGGGTTGATAAAAGAAGGAAAATATATTGCTTTATAATTAAGAGCATGGAGTGAGAGGAGATGGAGACATATAAACAAACACCACTGAAAGTCTGCTGACAATGAAAAGAGGAGAGAATGGGACAACAGTCTTTGCAAGGGTCAACTGTGATGATAATTTTAAAGAGGTAAAGCAGCTGGTCTTGTTTTTATTAAAACTACATTTTCTCCAAAAAGTAAGGGTTGCACATCTCTTGATGAAGAAGGCTGGATATGCAGGTTGTTTCTGCTCTGCTAGGCAGGAAAGCCTTCCAGGAAGGGTGAGAGCCCAAATTTAATTTGAATTGCACAGCTTTGACATAGTGCAGCACATACTTCTAGGCTGGGAAACTTGGAGTATCTTTTTTCCTTCTTTTCAGACACAGGAACTTCTCTTACTGTGCATGTTCTTGCAATGCTAGCAGGGGATGTGTATCAGCAGAGAGGCTATCCTGGGCACAAGGAGCACTGCCAAAGAGCAGCTGAAAGGGCGTTCCCAGCTGACCCCCAAGATCAAATGCTGTGGGAGCATCAGCAACTATCAGTCTGCCAAGCTGCAGTTTTAACCAAACCATTTGAAAAGCTTTTGCAGTATGCTGAAGGCAATTTCTTGACACTGCACTGAACTTGAAAGAAAGTAATTAAAACTAGTGATTCTTGACTATGAATAACAGACAAAAATGAAATGGAAATTTAAAGATGAAAAGCATGATTCGTTGGAAAGAAAGGAGAAAGGATAAAAAAATAAAGACAATAGACAGACTTTAAAACATCAGGTCATAATTTTTCTGCAGATGGAAGGTCAAAGAAAATGGTTTTGAGAGAGTTAGCAGCCTCAGAAAAAAATGTGTGCAATATATGTGCAGGAAGGATAAAAAAAACCTGCTAAACATGTGTGTATACTTGCCAGGCCTGAACAAAATGTTGACTTGACAGTCTGGTATTGGGGTAGAGAAGGCCTATGTGCACAGCACCAGGAATGCAGAAACTGAGACACAACTAAAGGGTCTAAACTGTAACAGGAATACATTTTATAAGCACACTGATAGTAAGGAGCAGACCAAACAATAGTTAACCTCCCCCGCCAAACAGCTAATGGCAGATCCTACTAAAAAGGTAGAAAAAATTTGATATTCAACCCTGTACTGGCCATCATATTGAGTGTTCATTGATCAGATGGTTACTACCATTGGCACCAGTGATTGAAAGTCCAGAAAAAAAGACTGGTGAAAGAATATGTTTGAATATTTGGAAAGTTTATTGAATGGCCTTGAAACTTTTTTAAGTGTTCTTCCAGAACAAATAGAAAAAATGTCAGTGTTGTTAACTATTATTCTGTAAATTATTCAGAAATGATGGCATTCCAGAAAGGGCAAATGTATTACCTGTCCTTAGACATAATGAAAAAAAGAGAGGAAATTACAGACCAGTCAGCTCAGCTCTGATGTCTATAATGGTCACAGAAGAAATAATCAAAAAGCTTGAAAAATAGCTAAATGACAAATAATAGCCAGAAAGATTTTGGGGAAAAAAAAAATCATAACAACTTAATTTATTTTTATGAATAATAGCAGGCTTTTCAGATAGAGAGAAAATCCAGCTGACTTTTAGTAAGCCGGTTTGTTCTCTGTCATATATATTTTGTTCTCCTAAAAAACCCTAGGCAAAACTACATTGATGAAATTACTGTGACATGAAAAGAGGGACTGGGGAGCTGTTCTCACAAAATGCATCCAAAAGTTCCTGGCCAAAGTGAGAAAATATTTCAAATTATGTTCTAAATACATTTTTCAATGTCAGTCACTCCTTGCATCAAAGACATTATGAAAGAGCTTATTTATTTTATCTGGGGATGGTAAAATGGAAGCAGTTAGAAGAACTAGGGTGGACAGTATTTAGAATTCAGAAAACCTGCAAAAGGATACAGTGTCTGAAAAATACCAAATGTATAACTTGATGTAAAAAATGTAATAAGGCTAAGACAGGGCTATAAAGCAAAAATTGTGGCCTGTGAGGGAAGAACAGAGCAGGCAGAGAAGAGATGGCAACATGATAACACTCACCAAATGTGCAAAGGAAAAGGGAATGAATGGTCCCTATGCATGTTAGTATGAAGAAGAAATGTGGTGGTTTTTAAATGGTAGGAAGGGTGTTTCTGGATGCACATCAGAGAAAAAGACCTCTAAACAATCTTGTTAATCAGCGGTCCTCTGTATTAGGAGGATATTGGATGCTGGAAGCTTTCTCTGCAAACATGAATTAGAAACACTGAGTTTGGTTACCTTGCCTTGACATGCACTAGACAATCCCTGGGGGTATCTTTCACATCTATTTTGCATTAGAGAACAGTTGTTAACTACTACCAAGTTGTAATTTCATTCTATTGGAGGACCAATAATTTCTTTTTATAAGAAATGTAAGCATTCAATTTGTTTTACAATATATGACCATTCTTTTCTGCATTTTTCTTCCACAGATTTTACTAACACAATGATATCACCTGTAGAAAATGAACAAGAGCAAAATAACGCCTGAGAGGTATTTAAAATATCTCTAAAAAATATTGAAATTATTTCCCTGTATTGATATTAACCACTTGACCTAGGAAAACAAGTGCTGCGGGTTGTATTGAAAGTGGGGGAAACTGTGTTTTTGGTGGTGTCAAGTTCCTGTATCACTGTGTGACCACTAAACCTCTCTGCTGGGGTAGCATGTCTAGTCCTCTGAGATCTAAAGCTAGTTGATGGAGTAATGTATAGATTGGCTTGGAGTAGGCAGCTGCTCAGCTCAATATGGAGCAAGCACGTGTGGGTGGAGGGTACGACACGAGGGACCGTGCTTTGCCTCCTGGAGCATGAGCCCAGTGCCAGAGATCTGTCTCATTTAATTTTGACTAAACCACTGGTTGGGGGTTCTGGGTTCATGAGTATGGAAAGGGACACGCTGCCCTTCCTGCAGCCACCGTGCTGTGGGGTCGAGAGCACTTGAGGATGGTATGTGTCCTTAGGGATAGATGGCTGGGGTCTGCAGCACTGCTGAGCAGGTTAGAGAGCAAGGTGTTGGTGAGAATGATGTAGGGAGAAGTTTAGTCTACAGAGTACAGAGGATAGGCTGGATGACCCAAGCTTGTCTTTTCAGATGTAAAATACCAAGTAACAACAAAAATAACCAGTCAGCAAAACTTTGTTACTACTGTTTGTGATCAGGATCCTCCTTTGAGGTGTGTCTGGGCAGTTTTGACTGACACACTGTTCCTTCTGAATATGCTGAACTCTCAGCAGCGTTCACTTGCTCCGAGTATATCGGTAGCAGTATTTGCTGAAAATCATGTTGTAGTAGGAAAAAGAAAATCAAAATATTACATCTCTGGTTTACTTTAGGTCAATAAATTAAACTTTTTTTCAGAGCTAAATGTTCTCAATGTAAAATGTGAAAGGACCCTTTCAGAGGATTATTTAAAAGAATGTACAAACACTGAATTTATTTACCACAGAAGTAACTTACACATTTCCTAAAATTTTAAGAATCATAACACTGTGGATAATAGATATGTTTTGGTGACTGCATTAGAATACAATGAATATTGTAATCTCTGAAATCAAACTGCTCTTACTTCCATTAATACCATAATACAGTAAATTTCTGTACAAAAATCTTACCATTTTTGTTTTCCTTCACAGATTTTTTTGTTGTTTAAAGTGAGCAAGTAGTTTCAGAAAGAAATATGCTCCTGTCTGCTGGTAACTAGGATAAAAGAGTTAAATGAGACTGAGGGAATGTGAGATAAAATGCAGGGGTGGCAGCCATGTGTCAGCAATCACAAAAGAATGATTCTGTTCCTTTGGATCTTTTGATTCTTGCTATTTAGATGCACTTTACTACGTTTAGCTGCCATTGAAAATAGTAGGGTTCTGTGATAAGCTTTTATGAAAACATCCTTTAAACATCTTTTCCTGAATGTTTGCATCAGAACACCTGAGCATCTGCTGCAGATGATGAAATAAAATTAACTCAAATTCTGTTTCATTTCCTGCTGTCCAGGCTGTCCTGTCCAACTCAACAGCTTTGCCAGAACCAAGGCTTAGAAAAATTCAGAGCAGCTGAATGTATTTCAGACCTCTGTCATTTGTCACACTGCTCATATTTGGTTTCAAAGACCTGCAATCTCTCTGGGTTTTGTTTTTGTTTTTTGTTTTTTGTTTTTTAGTCCTTTTGGTACAAACTTAAACATATGGATAAAATAGTGTTTTAAACATTCTGCATGAAAACAAACATTTTATTTGGCGATATTCTCCAATCTAGTCAGCTGCATTAAGAGGTGTTGGGCTAAATGTCATAAGTGGCCAGCAGGCAGAAGAGAAAATTAAAACTCTGCTTGAGGTCTCTCGCAGCCGTGTCAAGGATGAAATGAAGTGCTTATTAAGCTGAAGAGGGTGTCAGAAGCCAGGGGTTTGCAGGCTCTGGGGCTGCAGGGCACACGTGTCTCCCTGTGCAGCAGAAGGAAAGCGAGCAGTGCTGTGTTGGCTGTGCAAGCCTTCGTCTTTCCAGCGTTACCTTACACACAGAGCTCCGGAAAGGCGGCTGAAGATGAGCCAGCTGCAGGCAGCAGGGTCGGCTGGTCACCAAGCACAGACTTGTTTCTGTCAGCCCTGACTGCAGAGATGTGGCTGATGTTGTGTTAGTTAACATATCCCCTCAAGCCTTGTTCTCCTACAGCTCATTAGGCACTCTCCAGCTTTTAGTATTGACTGAGATTCATGCATCCATTGTTTGTAACATGACTTTTTTTTTATTTTAGGTCAGTTCTGTGAAAGGACTTCATGTCATTTCACTGGCTTGTGCAGATATCTTAAAATTACCTTAGTACACAACTTATACATCTGTCACAACCTCACTTTTTTTTTTTTTTAAGACTGTATTTGATTTTAAAAAAGGCACCAATTTTTCCATAAAATGGTGAGGGTAGAAAATTTTCCACTAGTGCCACAGAGAAGAAAAAAATAAATACTGAATTCTTTGACAGATTGTTTCAAGATAACAACCTAATCTCAAATCCATATAAGGTGAAATAATTACAAGTATCCAGCCTAGAAGGAATTAAATCCCTGCAGAGTTCATTTGCATCTGGACATTATGGCTTCAGAAAACATTTTTGATAACAAATGTCCCTCCTTTTGCTTTTGTTCAAGAAAAAGTCTATGAATCTTGCTTTAATTCTGCAGTAGTTTTAAAATTATGGAAGTCAAAAAGGCATCACTGTGATACTTTCTAGTTGGTATGGTAGAGGCAAATTTCTTTGCTCATTTGGAAAAATTAGATGAACATCTGGGCACAGTTCATGTCTGAAAGAAATGCAAATTTCAAAATCAGGCACGATTTGTGAGGTTTGGAGTTCAGTTAGTTTGTAGCAGATAGACCATTTTAGAAAGACAAGGGTAAAAGAGAAAGGTGATATTTACATCTTTGAAAGACAGAAAATTATCAGGTGACAGATCATATTATGTGTATGTATAAGCATGGTACAAATGCTAGCTCTGCTGAGCCCATGTTTTCTGTTTCCAGTATAATTGTGATTTTTAGCTCATGCTCGTTTTTTGCAGGTATTGTGTGGGTTTTCCCTAAAATACAGAGCTGAGTATTAGAGAGAGGGTGATTATTCTGTGAAAAATGTTCATCCATTGGCAACTACATAATCCTTTATAGATTGTCTGGATGAGTCCATTCTGCTGTGAAGTGTTTGCTTAGTTTTCCTGACATAATTACCCTGAGAGCATCTGATGTGCTGGCTGAAGAATATAACATGCTTGGATGTGCAAGAGCAAGTCTGGCAGGATATTTAGGGTAATACTTTGGGTTTGCTCATGGATATCAGAATCCAGGCACATGCATATGTCAGTTTCATGTCTGTCATCAAGCAGCCTTTGCCAGCAATGTGCAGGCTTACACACTGTGCAAAGGGAGCCACTGGACTGAATTTGCTCATTGAGAGCTGCAGGGCTGAAGTTTGGCCCCTGTGGTTTAACAGATGCTTTGGGACAGATGGGGGGGGTCTTTGTGCCTTTGCAGACAGGATGTGCAGGACTCTCTTCTGAGAATGGATCAATTCTTCTCCAGGAAACTCAGTGTCAATCAATGTCAAGTGAAATAGGAGCAGGCTGTAGTCCATCATTGCCATGCCATATTAATCTGTCTCTTTTTCCCCAGAGGACAGTCAAGAAGAGCCATAAAGAGGTCAAGCAGTACTGGCAAAGTATGAAAACCAAGTGAGAGAGCAGGACCTGCCTGTAAATCCAAGGTATATTTATGCTTAATATTAATAAACAATGATCCATCCATGTAGATGGAATTACAGCTAATAACCGCTCTGCTGTTTGGGCTAATTACTTCAAGCTGATGCATCTCTGACCATGCTAGGCAGTTTTTATTTAGAGCATATTTTGGTTAAATTTAGATATTAGTTGTCACAAAGATGTGAGGAAATAGAAACAAAGATTGTGGGGATTAAATATAAATTTAATGGACCTAGGCTCCTGAAGAGGTTTTTGGCATGTGTTAAGTCACTTGATCTCTGAGAACTGCAGGTGCCCTCAGAGTGCTCTTGTTACATGCACATATCACAGCCCATGGGATGCCTTGGCCATGCCAAGAGTTCTGGGGCTCCTTGACTGCTTCAAAATATCAAACCTTGCCTGCTTCTGTCCACTGTACCAGATTAGTGGCAGTAATTTCTTAGCTCCTCTTTTTTCAGGGAGCTGCCGTGGGAGGATAAATAGAGGTGAAGAAGAGGGTTTAAAGATGTGACACTGTGAAATATGAATGACCGCCTTTCCCCACTGCTCATATAACAGCTCTCTCTTCCCATGCAAGGCAAAGTAAAACATGCTGTGAAACATCTGCTCTTATCAGCTTGGCACTTTAGTGTCTGAATGGAGCCTCAGAATGTCTGAATATGTATCAAGTCCCATGGATATGTCACTAGTTGACTTGGATGTTGATTTTAACTTTATGTTGGTAGATCAGTTTGATCCTCTTATGTCCTGAGAATATCAGACACCGCACACTTCATTCTGACAATTTGTCCCAATAGTTACTGTCTAGGATTTTCCTTCTCTCATTCACAGAGATCACAATCAAAGAAAAGGTCCTCAAAGGACTCTTGAGCCCTCTCTGGCTCTTTCTCAGACACATGCATGCAAAACACAGTGAGCACCTAATCTGCAATAGCTGGACTTTATGAACTGAAACGTTTACAGGCAGAAGGGATGTGTCCCCAAAACCCCTTCTCAAGGAGCATCATGCCATTATAATTTTTTTTTCTGTGGAATAAGTTGATTTGATTTCTGTGGAGAAATTTGCTTGAAAATGCTGGAACAAAAGCTTCTTGTTTGCTCTAGTGTGGTATTTCTGCTGAGTGGGGGACTGAGCTGTCCTGGAACTGATGGAGTTTGGCCTGTGATCTCCTGAAGAAGGAGTAAATAGACAAACAAAGAATCTGAGGTTCAAGAAAATGTGTGACAGAACCAGCTACAAGGATATCTTCCACTTATACAATGAAGTCCACTTCTTGTGTTTATAGTTTTTCCAGAGGTGTGTGGACTCCAGGGAAGTATCAAATCTAGGGATGGTTAAGCAGAAATGGCACCTGGCATACCACAAGAGAACCAGGCAGTCAAGCATGTTTGCATTGAAACTTCAGGACAAGCTGGGGTCCCTCCCTCTCTCTGAGCACAGTAGGGCTACTTTTGATTTCACATACACCCACCACATTGACTCAGCTGGGATGTGATTCATGAGAAGGGATTGGAAATGGGCAGATTAAGCTGGCAGTACTTTATGGGTATACAAGATGCGAGGGAAGTTATGGATTCAGCTATTGAAGGGCTGAGCTGACCTTGCTCCAGGAAGAGAAATTAGCAAGCAGATTAAGAAGCATTTTAAGAGTGGCCTGTGCTCATCTGCCTCACTAGCCCAAGCTGTCTCTGAGCTTCAACTCTTTTTCACAGGGCATGAATAAGGGTATAAGCTACAGGGATACACTGGCCTTGGCTTTTGATTTCCAGTAGTGCAGTAAAGCTCCCATGTGGAATTATTTGTAGATGTATTATTGTATTCAAACATGAAAAAATTAAAAGCAATATGGGTGGGGTAAACATTGATTTTGCTCTGTTCAGAGGTGCAGTGAACTATGACTTTGGACACTTCCATATGGACATGAGAAAATAGCACAAGGTGACATTGCTCTGTGGTAGAGGAGATGGCACTTTATGGACTTCCTTGGTACCAGTGCAATTGTTCCAACTCTTCATAGGATGAAGGTGCTGAACTGAGTCCAAAATTTCTGGCAGAATAATGTTCATGAAAGCCCTGTACTGTGACTAGAGAATTCAATGTTCAGAAGAGATAATTGATTCTTTATAGGGCAGACAACATGTATAATAAATAAAACCAGCATCAGCTGTAGTGGCTGGGTATAGGAACATTCAGAATGTTTAACAAGATGTTCCAGGTTGTGCTACATGAAGCATTTATGTGGTTTTCCCTTGACACACTATGCCCATGTTGAACATGATTCAAGGCCAAAAGCATCTAAGTTGTTACAGGGTTTGATTTTGGGGCATGCTGAAAGATAGAATACTTCAGACTTCAGTAGTCCTGACCTATGGCTGTTCAAATTAGTTCAACCTAATGACATAAATTCCTGTACTTTGGATACTTTTACCTAGGATTGTTTGGGCATTATTACTTCATTAGCGTTTCAGAACTCTGTTATTAAACAATCAAAAGTCTTGAAACAAAAAATTACTCCAGAGATTAGAAAACTGAAACAGAAATCACTAGAATGAACTTGTAGGAGTAATATCTTCATTTCCAGGCAAAAATCAGTTGGCCAAATGAATACATATTAAACATTGAAGTAAAAAAAAAAAAATCCCAGTTATTTTATTTATTTTATACAATCATTTACTGTTATTTTTATGATCCTCTTTAAAGTTTCTGGCAATCTTCATATACAGCACCGAGTTTTCTTGAGCATTTTGCCTAATTAGTTTGCAGAGGACTGACAGCTGACATGACTTCCATTAATCAATTCTGATACTCTACATTAACTTTTCTTTTACCTTGTGTATTAATTCAGTGCTGAGGGCCTGTCAGGAAGTGGTTGAGAATCCCTCTGGGATTGTATATTTGCTTGAAGCTGAAGTGTAGGAAGATAAATCATGTGAATTTCTGACACTTCTCAGTGTTTGTCATTAAGCTTTTGGAGCAATTAAAGTCTGACAGTTCAGCCACACACATTCATTTGTTTTGCTCAAAAATGAAATGCAAGAATTGTTTTTTTAGCAAACAGAATCTTTGGGGTTTTTTTTCCTGGATTTTTAGCTTCATTGATAAACAGCTCATTTCCCTGCTTCATTGATTGTAGTACATGTCATGAGAGATCTTTTTCAGTATATGAATTTTCATTACTTTTTATTTTTAATAATAATTAGGAGAATTGATTAGTGACAGAAAGGAAATAGTAATAGTAATAATAATAATAATAATTGTTGCAGAAGCTATCATCAGTGAGAATTTGTGTGTTAGCTTATTTTCCTTATATAAAATTAGAAGGATTAATTAAAATAACTTTCTTTGCAGTGATGTGTCCCATAAAACCTAAGGGAACTGAACACCCATCTTCAGTGTGAGATATCTAACTTTAAAAAATTTCCTTCTTCAACAAATGCAAGAACTCATACAATAGAAATACGTCATGACAGTCATGGCTTCTGCATCAGCAAGCTGATGAGAAAGTTTTCCTTTCTTACCTTCTGTTAGATGCATTCTCTGGTTTAACTCAAATGTATCAGTTTCTTGGATCAAAAGAAGTACAAAAACCTAGCTTCCGGATCTTGTGAGCTTCCCTTCTTCCCTCCCCCATGCCCCCTTCCTTGGTTCTCTTTACTTAGCTAAACTACTAGAAACAGATCTTATAAATGTATTCAAGATCTAGGCTCAGATAAGGTATATCGCGCTCTCTCTTTCTCCCCCCACTTCTCCCTCCAAATCAAATTTTTATACATTTAAGGAGCTATAAAAACATTTCAAGTATGAATTTACACAGTCACAAAGATGTGATAACTCACAATATTTTTCTAAAAAGTAACAGAAGATAAAGAGATACATTTGGTAATTGAGTAACTCTTGGATGAGAATATCTTTGTGTAGATTTAAGTCAGCATTCTCACAGTAAAATATCATTCCCACTGGCCTTTAGATAGATTTTACATTCTAGCCAGCTTACCATTTATATGACTTTTTTAGGAGTCACTGCACTTGGATTTTTACAGATCCAGTGACTGTCACATTATTTCTTGTGTTTCAGCTGAAAAAAATCTCACATAACATAATCTATGTTCTATAAATAGAATTTCCATAATTAACAGGAGAAGACATGAGGACCTCTTAAGATCCAAGAAAATGTCATTTGTTTTCCCATTTTACATAAAGGAGCTTTACTAAAGTATATTTGCATAGCAGCACTTTTGACACATACATATATTTCAAGATAGAAAGGTGACCATCCAAAAAGCACCTTACCTCATGTCATGTTCCAGAAGCAATTTTTGCATGAGTAGAAAAGGAGTTCAGTACAGTCCCAGTCATAATCTATCAGTTTTACTAAAAAGGAGTTATTTTTTATGGTTCAGAGGAGAAGATAGTTGAAATTATTAAATCTTTCATGTTAACTTAATTGCAAGCAAAAGTAAATACTCACAGTTGAAACACCAGAAAATAATATCCAAAAACTACCCAGCAAGTTTAAAGTTTGATATTCACAGAATAGGTCAGCTTGGAAGAGACCAGAGTGGAACATTGGTCCAACCTCCTTGCTCAAGCATCATCAAGGATCATCCTGGAGCACATTGCATAGGAGTGTGTCCAGATAATTCTTGCATATCTACAGTGATAGAGACACCACAACCTCTCTAGAAAGTCTGTATGCACAATGTTTTTGAGAGGAAATGTTTTTTTTTTAAAAATTAATATATTTTAACTTTGTTGTAAAGAAATTACAGGAAAACCTTCCTGTGGCTACTTCCTCTGCTTATTAGTGAAAATGTATAGCCTAGTAGATAGTCTGTACCACCTGCAGAGAACCTTGAATATATTAAAAAACTCCCCCAAAACTTCAGCATATGAATGAACAAATAGATGCTAAAAACCCCTGAAACTTCATTTAAATGAACAAACAGTGAACAGTCATGCAGAAAATACTCAGATCACAGCCTTACACTGATTCAGCCACAGAGTTGATGCAATTGGAGCCCTATTGATCAGCTATGTTTTGTATGCCATTCTCCAGCTCTACTCACACAAATCTGATCAAACTAAATCACTAGATGTGATGGGAAAAGTGTTTGAACTTTCTCCCTACTGCAAGTAATTTCTTGGAGTTTGTGATATTACTTGAGTAATTAAGGGTCAATTATTCAGGTGAATAAAAACATGAAAAACTGGAAATCAGTTGATTCAGTTGAAAGGGAAAGATTAAGATTATAAATAAAGCGTACAATTCACAGAATATGATGGACTTGGTAATAATTTAGAGAAGCAGAACTGGTTTGTATTTTGGATGGGAGTATTAAATGATGAAAGCAGCTTATTAGGGCATGTTAATTCATGTGCAAAAGGGAGACCAATGTAACAATGGACGATATACTCCAATCTCAAAGCTGGTTGTAAGGCATGATTTACATTCACACTGGTTTGTAAGAGCAGGGAAAAACAGCTAACCTCACTGAGAAGATATAATATGTTAATGGAAGAGATGGTATTTTGATAGCTAAGTTTTGAGATTTAATTTGAAAATAATTTTCAGCATTTGTTTCAGTCTTACCATCTCTAGTGACTCAAAAAAACCCATTTGCTTCTCTCATCAGGCATCAGGTTGAGACACTTCTGAAATCAGATAGCTAGGAGTGAAAATATCTCCCACACATAGTCAAAGACACGTCGCTGCAATAGGGAATTGGAGGACTAAAATTTATGTGCTTTTCAAAAATGGATATCAGTGCAAATAATTGGCAATGATATAGAGATTAATTGATTGAGAGAAACCAATGCAATATGGAGTTAGTGTGGTTACCTTTCCATGGGGGGAATGGGGTTGCAGTAGAACTTGGATGGACAGGACATCAATTTTTTAAAGAAAAGACCTGAATATTAAATGTTGCTGTTTTTATAGCAGATAAATGTATTAAATATGCAATTGTAAAGTTTCAGCAACATTTATTTCAGATGTGTCTGGGGCCTTTGAAACAAAACCTAATCTCTTTAATAAATCATAAGTAATAATTCCAGCTACCACAATTATAGGAAGTTTTTTGCTTGAGATCAATGTAACTGCTTTGTATGGCTAGTCAGCCATAAAGATACTAACTCTTCAGGCTGAAAACAGAGCTGAGCTGTGGGGCCCAACAACTCTGTTGACTTCAGCAAGGCTCTGGGCTTTCTGTAGGACTGGGAGCTGATGAAGTGAAACAGCATTTCCAGGTAAGCTAAAAACACCTGAGACAACAAAAACTGAAATGCACCAACTCCCTCCATGAAGAAATAGTCATGGTGTTTATTGCACTTCCAATGCCTGCTCTAATTTTTGCTCCAGCTGTCATGGTTGGGTTATCTACATTTTCTTATTTTCCATTTTATATCTTTGAATTTTAAATACTAAATGTGATATTTTACTGAACTGGTAATCATTTGTAGAACCATGAAATGATGAAGTGTAGTGGCACTGAATTACATGGACCTAGAAATATAGGTTATACACACATTTCCTAGGGAATACAAAATCCTAGAATTATTTTCCTTTTCATTGTATACACAACTGACTCTGTTAATGTTCATTATTCCAGTTCTAATGTACTTCAGAAAAATCTGTATCCTAGAGGAGAGACCCTTTGATCAAACTTGACTAAATCTTTCCATCAGGTTCTTCAGCCTATAGAAAAGAATTCTGAGTACCTGGAGAAATCTGAACTTCCCTTCAAAAGCTTTGGAGCATAATTTGATTCAGTCAAAGCTATCTCTATAATCCTCTACAAAAATAAGAGAATTCTGAAGTGTTTGAAAAGGAGCAAGGTTTAGTTTTTCTACTGCCAGCTAGGAAGGCATAGGGAAGTTGTACTTACCAAATAAATTTTGTAACTCTATGTGGTTAGAGTGTATAGTTCTTCCACAGAGCTAAAATAACATTCTTTTGTAAAAGTAAATGCAAAAGTTGAAATGACAAAATAACATTACTTAAACACAGTTTTTTTCTTAAATGCATGTATTTTCTTTAAGTTGCCAAACTGGTTATTTTTTTTTTTTTATTAGTACTTTAATGTACTGAAAGGTGATCATTCCAGGACAGAATCTAAACAGAATAGTTGAGGGGATGTAAGCATATTTTTTTTTTATGGTCATTTTACCTGGGACACCTCTGAAGACTTTTAGCAAGAGTGATGATGAAAGGAAGGTGAAAAAACAGTTGTGGTTACTCACAGTACTGTGAGAACTCTTCCTCAGCAGAGAAAAACAAAGCATGCAGTTAAAAGATGTTCCAGAATAGACTTTGGCTTACATTAGGGGTGTCTTGCACTTGTGGACAAGTTAAGGGAGTTAAACCCCTGTGAATTATGTGTACAATAATTAAGGATAATTTATGTTGCATCAGCAGTTATACTGCTGAGGTTGCAATGATGTCCAAATAAAAGAGGACAGAGAGGTCACAGTATAAGATACTGCTCAATGTCTGAATCACAGTAAGTGAAATGATTGTGTGAAAGCTTAACCCTCCGCTGTCATGAAGAAGAGAGTTTAGCTAATATCACCTCAGCCTGGCTGCTCATTCTTTTCAGTTTCAAAGTCTCTGTTGTGTAGCCTCAGATACACAATAATCAGTTTGTTTGAGGCAGTGGGTGGAAAGCAATTAGAAAAGGCCTTTGTTTTTTGCATCTGTAATTAACAATTTCAGACAGAAAAAATGTCAGAAGTAGAAATAGTAAATGATCCTGTTCTGCCCCAGGCAGGTGGTTAAGGAACTCAGAGAGAGAGATCATGCAGGGTTCTGTCTGGATCTCAGTAGGCAAGGCTTAGTAATAAATGGCTTAATAAAACAACAATTTAGATGGAATAAGAAGAATATTATAGTTACAGTTAGTGGTATATCTCATGACAATATGTGGCTGAATTTGTGCCAGTGTAGGAAAGCTAGTAAAATTGGTAATCCAGTTAAAAACATTACTTCTTTGCAACAAAATATTAAAATATAAATATTTATATATTATAAAAATCATAATGTATTATTATTCTTAAGTCTCTATGTTCTCTGAAAGGATGAAATTATGTTAGAAATGGATGGTGAAAAAAAGCTGGAACTACCTTGAAAGAAGACTAATGCTAACTGCTTGCTTTCAGACGCTGGTTTCCTCTGTGGTCTCCTTCAATTAGCATGAAACCATCATGGAGATACAATTATACTTCATTAGGGATCCATGTATCCAGGAAATGAAGCAGTCCATTCTCTAGACACTGCAGACAGTGACAAGATATGTACTTTGTGGATCTAATCTGTTTTGCTTATGTCCCAGCCATGGATTGCAGCAGTTTTTACAAAGATTTTTTAATGGTTTTATTTAGTTATATTTTCTACTCACACAAAAATGACACTAACCATTTTTGTTGTGGTTTTTTGTAATTTTTTTCTAAGGAAAACAAGTATTCCATAGGAAGATTAGAGACAATTCATGTTACAGGAACTCAGCATGTTACAGTGGCAAATGCCTCTGACAAAGTAATGATTTATGAACTTACTAGGATAGAATGCAAGAGAGTGACTTATGGTTGTCTTTCAGCAGACTGAGAAAGCCACAGACTAACTGGCATCAAGCAAAGTTTAAAAATTGCTCACAAAATCTGAACAATTGTTCTAAACTTTTTGCTCTTCTGCATTCATGAGGGCCTAGTGCTTTGTTTAGAGAGAAACAAATGTGTTCTCAGAAGCTGAGTCATTTAACCGAATTTTCATTGGCGTGTTCAGGGACTAGTGCTTCAGAATAATGTCCTTAATTAATGACTTCTGGAAGGAAGACAAAGTAGAATGAAATTAGAGTCATTCAAGATTCTGACAGCAATAGCTTGAAAGTCACCTGCTACAGGATTTCTGAACAGCTCATGAGAAAACAAAGATTCTGTCACTTAAAAAAAAAATTAAATGTTTCTGTGAAAAGTAGAGACACATGTTTGCATGTGATTGTATAAAGAAGTGATAGGTAGGTTGTTTAGCCTGTCACATATCCACAGTTGTGGAATTTACAGGCACAGGTTGAATTTTCAGGCTGGAGATGTCAGGCAACATTTTTGGTGCAATAGATATTGCTAACTGGGAGCTTTCAGATGAAAATCACAAAACAAAAGTCAGTAAAAGAAACATTTCATTGCCATCATATGCAGATTTTGGAATGGATGGAGAGGATTTCTGCTCATACTGAGGACCTGTGTGACCAGTAACACAGTACCAGGGTGTGATAGAGGAAGCCAGGATGTGGGGAGGGGGGTGGGAAAAAAAAATAATCAGGCTTTAAAAAAACTTAGTTTCAGACTGATTTCTCAAACTTGTGCATCCTGAGTGAGAAACCTGCCTGTGGGAATTAAACTAGTACCTTGATCTCATATCACTTTTCACTGGTTTGCAATATTAGGCCACCTCCAGACAGGATAACTACTCATCCAGCATTGATGTTCCTGTCATTGCTGTAGGCTACACGGAGCCAGGGCTTGCATCATGGTATTCTCTCTTCCAGACAACTAATTTGGCAAGCAGTTCTTCTGTGACAGGCAGGCTCGTTTTCTGTCTCCTATTTCAAAAGACTCTGGCTTTGCTAACTTCTAGAGAAGTTTTTTTTTTAATCCTGAAATTCACACTGAAAGAGTAACCACCTGTTTCCCCAGGTGCAATGGTTGTGTCTCAGAATTGAATCTTGCCAAGAGACAGCTGTTACAGCTCTGGTTGAAAGCTGTGGGTAGGTACTTAGCACATTCACAAAAGGAAAAGAGCTAGAAGAAAGACATTTCTGAGAGAAATTTGATGTGACACTATGTTGCAGCAATGAGATTATTTTTTCAGTGCTCTGGTAGAAAAAACTACAAGCAATAATTTTTTTATGCTGATGTTACTATTCCTGGACCTAAAAGTCTCTCCCTTTCTGACTTCCCCTTTACCCACCATCACTCACCTGTCATCACAGAACTAATGCACTACCACTGCATATTCCCTAACAACAAAAATTAAGCACTTAACTTTGCACCCCTTTCAAATTCAATTGTTAGACCTCACCCTTCCTCTTTTGGAAGGAAACCTCCCTTAAAAAAAAATAAAAATGTGAACAAGCCCCGACCCCCTCAAATCAAGGTGCTACAAAAATGCTGTAGTACAAAAAAAAAAAAAAAATTTTGAGTCTCTGATTATATCCAGGTAGGAATGATTGGCTCCTCCCCCTGGGTGGAGCATCTCACAATGGGATGATGTAATTTTATCAGTCATGCAGTGAGACTCAATGGCCCATTAACAGACATATGCAACAGTAACAGAAGCCACGCCTGCAGATGGCCCATTAACAGAAGATATCCCCCAGTTATGGGTCATGAAAGAGATAAAGAACACTACCCCAGCTGGTTGCAACAGATGATAGTAGAATACATACTTTTGCAATGCATCTTGCATTGCAACCCAAGACAATTTTGATGGATGAAAATACTAAACAATACATGAATCATAATTTTAATAGGTGGTATGGCATGAACTTCAATAAGTATAATACCTGTAAAAATAAAAGATTTGGAAAAAATATTGGAAACTCTTATGACAAAAGTGGCTGTTGTGGAAAGAGCAGGAGGAACAGCATACATTTGCTGTTAAATAAATAAATCACAACATACTGTTCCCCCCATCCTCAAAGTAAGGAAATTTTTAATGCTGCTACTTATTTCTACTTAACTTGCTTTCTTTTCATGGAAGAGAATAATTTTGCATTTTTATTTTTTTTTAAAAAGTAGTTTCCCCAAAGTTTTTTCTGTTTAGGTTAGTTCAGTTCTTATATCTATGGGTAGCACAAAGCAACCACAATGTCTGATGGGGATCTTCTTTGATAACTCTATTAATGAGGTAAACAAGACTGGGCCTATAGAGACTGAAAGAACTGATAATTATAGGGCCCCATTAAAAGGACAAGCATTGTTGCTGAAGTCCTTAACTAAGTGTTGGTGGATTAGGGAATCTATTTACATGAGAACATCCAAGTTAATCAAGATTTATTTTAGGCTAACACAGCAGATGTTCAGATCCTGACAATCCTAAGGCATGCTTGTGGTCTAACAACCTTGGTTGTAGCCAGCGCATAAACCAGAGTGAGAGTTAATCAGAAATAATCAGAAGCCTCTGGTAAAAGGTGAGCTTTTGCACTCCTAGTCTTTACAAGGTGCTTTCTTATATCTCTGTTGGTTGGGGAGGGAATCCAGGGAGGGATGTTCCTTGTTGCTGCCAGCGATGGCAATGGCAAGGCATCTCTGACCACTTAGAAACACTCAAAACAAAGGAATAATAGTCAGATCAGACACAGGATGTTTGACAACTCTCTGTTGAGATGATTTTTGTACACCCTCCTTCTGAAAGATGACTATATTTCAAGTGTGTGGACTTTATACTGCCCTGGGAAATAGAGAGCTAAATGTCAGCTGGGAATCTATCTGCTGGGAATAGTATCTGAAAGAGACCTGTTGTTCTGTAAAATGTGTTATTAGCTTTGATGGGTAAAAGTGAAATAAATTTTTAAAAAAGTACTATAATCCTTCAGAACATTATGGGTTTTAAAGCAATTTTTATATTAATCTAATGTAAAAATCCAAAAGTTCTTAAATTAGGCAGTACAGAGAATTTTAATTGGGGAGAAAGGCTACTGTTAAAGTGTATATACTCCAAAAATTAAATTTTCTACTTCTGTGTTCACATACATTTTTATCCCAGACAACACTACAAGGATTTGACACGGTGCTAGCTCGAAGGCAGGGTACAAGGATTTGCATATCAGTACTAAATAGGCTTTCCAAGGTAGGCGGTCTTGCAACTTAACACACAGTGGTGTATCATCATTCAATTTGGGTGAAAGATGGTACAGAACAGCATGAAAGCTTATTCAGAGATGTGAATTAAAATGAGAAAAAAAATAATGTGTGGAAATGGTTTATATAATTGACTTCTGAAAAAGACATAAATTCACATTAATAAATCCCTTTCTTAAGGCTATTTTAAGATTCCTAGATAAATACTAAAAACTGTAACTCTCCCCTTATTTACCACTATAGTTGAAAACAAGGAATTTGTCCTTAAACACCCCCCAGCATTTATTTCTCATTGACAAGTTGAGCTAGCCACCCAATTCAATCAACCTTTTGGACAGGAAAAGTACCCGCTGCCGTTCCAAGAAAATTTTACTTATCTTGGTATTTTAAACGCCATTTGAGAAAAACTGAAGCAAACATGGAATCAATTCAGGTGAAAGAGTGAAGGGATATGCAGTAGTCTTGTTGTAATCTTTTAAATATTAAATTATCTCTTTGCGGAAAATTTTATTGTTTTATTTTAATACTCTTATATTTTTGTAGCCCTTGTTACTGTGCACTGGTAGCTGGAAAGGTGCTGTGTTTTGTCTGCAGCTGAGCAGAGCTGGTGCAGCACCAGGGCAGTCTCCCCAGCTTTCCATGCCCTCCACTACCTCCCTCATAGCTGGGGCTGGCCAAGATCCTGGGAGGGGACAACCAGGCCAGCTGACCCAAATTGATATAAAAACTCAGATATAAAAGCTAAGAAAAGGAGGGAGGGGGATGATTCCTAGGAAGTGCCAGACAGTGAATGCTGATGGAGGGTCAAGAAAAAAATCTTTTTTTTTTCCCTCTTTGTTTATGCATCACAAACATTCACTCTTGCTTTAGTTAGTGTCCAGGCCAGCCATTCAGAGTAACCCTGATGTGTGGTGGCGCAGACATCGCGCACATAGAATGGCATGAGTGGTCACCTAGCATTAGTATTTCTGTGAGAAATCACATGGATGCATTGTGCTACCCTGAGTTTTTCTTTTAATGTATCATGATTGTTCTCTTCTCTGTGGACCCAGCTCTCAGGTCAACCTCTGCTGTCTGTGACAGATGTGGCAATTTCAACATTAATTGAGGAAAATGCCGATACACTGTTATGTGTATACATCCAGGTGGAGATCTTCCCTTTTATGGAAGGATAAAATAATGGTAAAGTCAAAATGCTGTTGCCCTGAAGTACCACAGCAGATCAGAAAAGAAGTCATTGAGACAAAGGAAACTTAAACATTTTAAGACAACACGAGAAAAATTAATTGATGCAAACCAAGTTATGTCATTAGGATTTCTCACACTGACTATTGGATTCAAGCAGAAATAGGAAATCAATGAGAACATTTGAATTCAGTGGAAAATGCACTTATAGTCAAAGAGCAACTTTCCATCAGAACTGGGTTTTAGTAGCTAAATTTCTACTATTACCAATATTTATAATTATTACTTCTTAGTTTGCATGTATATTTTTATGTGAAAAAAATTTGTTCCTAAAATTCTCCAAACAGTAACAGTGAGGTATTACTAGAAATATCACAATTTTGGTGTCTATCTAAATGTTGAAGTTTTTAGTAGTGGAGCTATGGTCTGAATTTAGAGGATTAAGTACTTATTCCTGTACAAAACAGCTTTGACTGATTCAAAGGTTATCTCCCCATATCAATATGATTTGCCTCATTAACATTATACCATTGATTCCTTGTCATTGCACTGGATTAGAGTTGAAAATCATCTGGAGTTTCAAAACACCTGCTGTATGGGCTCATCAAGCCATGATGATGGGGTTTTTTTTTGGCTCCTTGATGCTTTTACATTCATAGAAATCAATTTAGTTTCTGACTATAGCTTTTATTTTGTTTCTGCATGAATGCCATTCTAGTCTTAAAAGCAGAGATTTACAATTACTGTATTCAAAAACCTTGATGTGAATTCAAAATAATGCTTCAATTTAGGTTTACCAGTGGCTACATTCATGGGAATAACTGATTTGAAGTGACTGTTGCAGAATAGCAAAGGAAGGTGTATTTTAAAAATTCAGTTATTCAGTTGAATTAACGATTGTGACCTTAGTTCAGAAAATCATCAAGGAAAAATTTAATTGAAATTCCTCAACACCACTAACATAATCTGCCTTTAAGAACAAACTTAACACTAACAATTCCAGAAGTGTTCTCATGAATATCAATGTACTGTTGAGCCAGCAGTCAGAGTAGTATGCTTCTTTTTTCCTTGAAAAACTTCAGAAGCCTAGAGGGCTTATTTTACTTCTGAAATACTGAGAGTACTGAGTTCATTGTGAAAAAATACAGGGACTAAAATATTTTAAGAATTAGTGTGTACAATTTGGAGAGCTCTGGTATTTAGTGTGCTACAGAGTTTTTCAATTGTGAAATATTTTTTTCTTGACAGATCTGGTCTGGAAAACATTATCATTTTAATTTATGAGGTTTTGTTTTAGCTGTAGGAGATGTCATTCTGTCATGTAGTTTTAAATTAGATAACAATTATCTATTCTTTTTAGGCAAATATAGGAAAACTACATTTAACATATCAGTGATCACTTTTTCTGTAGTAATGTAATTACCAAAAAGAAATATCATTGTATTTAGCCAATTTATATAAAAGTAAAAAAAAATGTTATTCCCTTAGTGGTTTGCAATCATGTATTATAAAGAAGAAATCCCTTCAGTTTGAGATAAAAACATATTTTGTTCTCTTGTGGCTAATCAATACTCCAATAGCTCCCTTACGCAGTGCCCTTTGTAAGCACATTATCCCACAAAGAAAAGCTGCCTTCAATTTTATTCCATCAGGCAAATCTCTACAAACCTTCCCATTTTCCTGAAAGTAGAAGCAATTCTGCAGATACAGTCCTACCTCAAGTAGATTAATCAGGGGAAGAGCCTTTAAATGAATCCCTGTGGGAGCTTCTCAATACTCAGGTGCCCTTTTTAGGTAACTCAAGAGCATGTCCTTCTTTCCTCTGTAAAATGAGTATGTTGATACGAACTTCAGTGATGGACTGTGAGGAGTAATGTAATTAATGCTTAGAGTGCTTGGATGAAGGATTCTGGAAAATAATGAATCATTATTATCACAGGTATTAAAAATATTTATGAGGACCTATGGAAAATTTCTTCCACTTTCCCTCTTAGGGTTTGGGTGTATCACATTGATTTTGCTGTGATTCCTTATGGAGAAAGCTGTAGTGAGTAATACTGCAGTATTGAAGAGTGTCAGATTAATATCTTTCTTCTGTTTTTATTACTGACATTTTTAATGAAAAACATTTGTTTAAATAATATGGATTTTCTTTTGTTTTTGGGATTTTTTTTATAATTTTTTTTTTCTGTATGATTATCTTTTTTTTTTCCTTCACTTTCAGTTGGAGCCTGTCTCTCCCTATGATTTTGTGACACATGTAAAAAGAAGGTGTCAAAATACATATGCTTAAGTTTGAAGAATCTACTAGTGTATATTCTTATGTTCTGAAAGTGCTCCTGAATAATTCTTCTTCAAGGTTGCGGTCCTTGAACAAAGGATTACATACATTAGAGATGTATTTGCTCTCATGTGGATTGGCAGGAGGAAATCCCATTAAAGTTAATGGGAGATAGAAGAGCATATGTGAAGAAGAAAACATCCCCAAGGAGGTAATAAAGATGTTCCATTCTCTGCCTACATAAAATGTCAGAGCCATCTAGAACTAATCTTGCTTATTATTAGGAAGAAAAAAAGCTTGAAAAACTGCTGGAGAGTGAAAATGCAAGATTTCATCTGTATGCTTAAGTGTAACTAGAGAACAAAAGTAAAATTTAAATGATGTTTAATCCACATTTGGTATCTTGTACAAAACCAAGATCAGAAAAGCCACAAGCACGCTGTCATGGAAAACTGGGCATTATGCTGAGCAGCCATGCTTGAGGAAAAAGGGAGGCAATGCAACTGCTCCCATTAATCAAGGAAATCCATCTATGTTTCTACTCATTCCCATGGTATCAGCCAATGTGTTTCTCATTCTGAACATGCATGTAAGATTGATGTTTATTTGATGAGCATTTCACTATAAATGAACAAACTTTTCAGAGACACACAATGCTTCTGGATTACTCTGTCTGTCACTGACACTTTATTGCAGGTTTGAAAAGCTTTTATATTAGTCATTCTCCCTTCATGAGAGATGGACCTGCAATGGCAACAATATTTTATCTCTAAGACTTTCAGTAAAATAGCATGGGCATCAGGCTGTCTCAACCAATTAAATATCAATTAATTTGAACCTTACACACTCCTAGTAATATCACTTCTGGACCAATGTTATTTAAACTGATATCTTAGCTAAGAGTCAGCAGAAACAAGAATGTACACTGAATGCCTTGACATGGATTGTACTGTTTTCCCACTGGGAAAACTGGCATTTTAATTTCTCGGATCTTAAATAAATGCCACATCTCATAAAATATGCTTTTTATCTCTTCACTTCAGATAGGACTGTGGACCTTCCCCATTTGTGAAGGACCTGAAGGTGGGAGATGAAGCATGCCATATCCACATGCTTTCCCAGAAGCTGGTTGGGATTGCCTTTTGAGGAGGGAAAAGAATTTATAATACCTCTGCTTTTCCTACCCAAAGCTTTGAAAAGGACGTAAGGGGCACTCTGTCACATCTCTACAAAATATTCCATCCCCTAAACTATCTTCAGACTGCCAGTTACATGAAGCATTTGCAAACCATATTTCACCGCTCAGGAGATGGTATCTTGTTTCTTAATTTTTCATCCAATTTGATAATGTTTATTTTTTAACTTGCAGCCACCCCCTGGAACAATTTTACTGAGGATGCATAAATAAATGGCTGGGAAGAATTCTGCCCAAGAATGCACTCTTGCTTTTCATCATCCAGGTCACTGAAGATAATTTAATGTGGGCTTTATTCTAACTTTCTTTTGCTTTTCTTTTAAAAGTTCACATTAAGGTAAAAGTGCCATCTCTTTGACTGACATGTATTCTTTGTCAATCAATGTCCCTGGTGCAGGTTGTCATGTTATTATGTTAGTGATACATCCTAATATCATAATGATATTATGATAGTGATCCTCAGCAACTCCCTGTGAGAATGCATTTATTTTAAACTTTGTTTGGAAATATATTTGCACCTGCTGTATTCACATAATAACTTTGAAAAAATATTTCAGGAGGTGCATTTGAATCTGAGGCTAGCATGAGGTCAAGTGGGTGATGTCATTCTGTATATCTCCTAATTCTCTGACTTTCCAAGCTGGCCATATGTACTTACTAGTCAGCAAAAGAAACCTGGACTGATCTTTCTTGTGCAAAAAGTTCTTTCTTATTGCATCCCTTTCCTTGTTAGGAAATTAGGATTAGAAAAACCTAACTTTTCTTACCATATGTGTCTTGGGGAATCCCAAAACATAGCTATTCTAAAGCCTTACTCTACTCTGACAATCTGTTTAATATAACAGCTGACTATTGCAGTATTATAAGTCAAATTAAAGAAGTACACTGCTTATAAAACAGTGATGAGTTACTGTATTTCAGCTTTAATGTGTCAAAGAAAAATGAGGCAACATTGAAAACATTATATATTATTTTTGACTCATGAAATGTTTTGTTCCATTTTCTTACTTTCTGAAAAAAATATTAAAGAACATTCTACTTTGGAATGTAACAAGATAGAATCTATATGATTTATGTTCGCCTCATATGAGAGGGCAGTAATCTATCACAAAACAGCAATATGGAATTTCCACTGGCAAATGGAACATGGTCTTTTACATTTGAAGGCAAAATTACACAGCAGAATCATGCAACAAATAAGACTAACATATTTTATTGACAGACCCAAGTCATCGTTCTAATAAAACATTTCTAGCAGGTTCTTATGGTGATAACAGACTCTTTGGTCTGATAGAAACAAAATAAATTTTGAATTTGAGAAAAAATTTCCAAGAGAAAATACCACTTACCTTCCTGGTTTATCCAAGTTCTTCCAGTACAAGCTCATGTTTGGTTGTGAGCTAAGTGCAGTTATGTGCCTCATAAGCTATTTAGTATCCCAATTAGTGACATTTTATTTTTTGTTAGTAAAACCAAATTTTGAATGTGTATTTGAGGACTTTCAGTGCTTAAAGAGCTCTGTTTTCTGTTCTTCATTTTAATAAATGGTTTAGTGAATTAAAAATTTTATTACTTCTTTAACAAAACCATTTTGTCAGTTCTATATCAAAGGTCAAGCACTACACACTATCCTACCTTTATTTCTATTATAAAAATGACAAGCCTCTTCAACACTTGTTTCTGTTCATTATTAGGAGTGTTAATGTGAGTAACAATATTTTATTTAGTCATCATTTTTTGAATTTGTATTGTGAAAATGCCTGTGGGTGTAGTCTGAGCTCTTTCACCACATAACTACTGCCTATTATTTAACAATCTAATAGAGGTTTGCAAACTTATATCAATTAAGCATCACAAGGTCCCTTCGAGGGAGACATGGTAAGAAGCATTATCCTCGTTATACAAATATTAAGGAGGTTTCTAACTTGTTGAAAGTCACACAGCAATTTACTTCTAGACATGGAATTACAAATTAATTGTCCTGTGTTTTAATGATTCTTTCACTATTCATTTTTTCAAGTAAAATGGTGCTAATAAATAACAAACTAAATACAGAACAGACAGCGGATATCATGGAACATTCTGATTGTTAGACTCTGTCCTTCCTGCTTTGTATTACAGAGGTTAATTCAAATGCACTGCTTTGGGTAACAAATACCAATAGGGGTTATGTTCTCTTCTCAGTATGTGTTTGTAAGTCTCAGTAATGATAATGGAAGTTATGTGCCTGCAGGAGAGTGAAAGAAGAATTTATCTATCATGTCAATGATCCATGAAGTCAGAAGAAATTATGTACTCTACTATAAAGGCACTGAAGGAGTCATTATAGCCTATTAGGTAAAAATTGTGTTTTTTAAAAGTCTCTACATAGAATATGCATGTAGCTAGTAAACTATAAAGGTCAGATAGGGCCCTTGTATTATTATTGAATTACTGTGCTTCAAGATGGTGATCTTCAGCTGAATATCCAGACAATGTTTTCAGGAGGATGAACGTTTCATTCCCAGTGCTGATGGCTATGCAACAAGCCTTGGCGTTGTAGTGTGCCTGTAGCAACCTGTGTGGGAACAGGTGATAGCAACCATGCAACAACTTCTGGGCTCTTTTGACACACCAAATAAGTGGCCTGGCACAAAAACTCACATTCAAGAAAAAAATTCATCTTTGAAAAGAGGATCTACATTTTGAATCAATACTGTGTCAAGACTGTAGACCACTCTCAGTTGCTATCAGAATCACCGAAGGTAGAGAATTCTACCCATGATGCACCTAAAGGAGAGATTTTGGGCACTTCTCTAAGGAGCCTGCAGCTCATCTTTTGCATCTTTTAGCAGTGAGACACCTGGTCTCATCAAGCTGATATAAAACACAGAGACTGTGGTGCACAGACCTCCTAATGGAGAAGCCATGTTTCTGGAGCCATTATATGTAGCCATGAGCTGCTGCATAGCCAGGAAAAAGCAAAAAAGGAGACTTGAGGTGTGACTAAAGGTCCTTTGTCCAAGAGTTGGATCACTCTTCTGGGTGCATATATATGTATCAAAGGTGTTTTTTCTTTCTGACACACTTTAGAATCCCAGCCCTTTAGAATAACTGCAAAACAACCAGGATGAATGGGATGTCACAAGTTGTTAAATAACTTGGCTGAAGTTGTGCAGCTGAGTAAAGAGCAGCAGAGCCAAGAATAAAATCCAGGTCTTTCCACATCTGGTTTATAGCTTCAATCCATAGATCCCATTGGTTTGTTTTTTTTTAGTTCCTGAAGATTGTTCCTGTCTCACATTATCTCCAAATAAAGGCTATTCTTTTATTTTCTGTGCCTCATTTATTCTGTGTGTGAAATAGTGCAGTAACCCCAGAAACATTATGGGAAAGAACCTTATCTGTGCTGTTTTAATATGCTAACTACTGCAAAAGGAGATGCTTACATCTTCTTTTAGATACATCATTGAGATTCAGCATAATTGTATCTGGGACAAATTTTTTCTCTGGGGGAAGGGGTGAGTATCTCTTTAGAAGTTCAAAAACAAATGTCTTTGCAACATTAAAAAAAAGGGGATATGTGATGTGGAAATAGCTTGTTTCTCAGTAGCTGGCACAACAGATGTGAATGACAAAAGAACCCTTTTCTATGTATTCTCTATATCTATGGGAAGGAAAGGACCTGTATAACAGCTTTCTGCTTACTTGGCATGGAAATAATTTTTTTAAAGTCTGTTGAAAAACATATGCTAGTGGCTTCTATGGAGGCAGAGTCTTTCCAGCACCTGAAAGTCCATGCTTTTAAAATATTTTTTTTATCTATAAATAAAATATTATTTAAATATTAAATATTAAAATAACATTTTATCTATGACATCTAGCTGGCAGCTTGTTTCTGTCAGCTGGTTGAACCCAAGTGTTTCTGTTAGTGTATTTGGAAATCCAGAAAAAATATGGAGGCAGTTACTTTTCTGAACTGTGGATCTCTTACGCATTTCTGATAAAGTTTGTGTAAGGTCTAATTCTATTGTAAGAAATTCTTGATTAAATAAATGTATAGAGTTAACTTTCACCAAAACACACGTGCCAATGTACTAAATGGCAGTCTAGCACTGCTATGTGAAGAAAGCTTTAGCAGTACTAAACCAAACAAGCACAAAAGCACTACAAACCAAAGGTTCACAGCCAAAAATGCCACTTGGATTCATCTGCTCTGGCAAAAGAGATAATTGATGCAATACATTTAGAGAGATACTGATTAATTTTGACATGTATGCTTTTCAACATTTGAAATCTGTAATGTATTCTTGTCTCCTTACATTTTGCAGAAGACTTCACATTAAATTCAGCCAGAAAGGATGAAACCCATAGGTAGTGTTTCAGATCTGAGACTGGTAAGGTATTCATTTGTTAATATAATAGATTTCACCTTCTCGAATCTGCACTTCTTTTTCTCATTTCAGCTGAGATTTAGGCAGTTTTGCTTTATGAAACTCATTAGATTAATAATGGAACAAATGGAAGCTTGGTAATGACTTACCTAAACAAGTGTTGTGCCCTCATCATTCTGGGTTAATATGTTGATGACAAAGTGACTGCACAACCACCTAGAAATGTGATGCATTATCTGAGAATTTTTAGATTCAAACTGACATGATGAGAGAAAAAATGGAGGGCAGGCAAAGAAAGTAGAACTGTATCAGCATGGAGGAAGGAAGCAAGGATAGGAGGAAGTTGATAAGGAGACAGAAATGGATCACTAAGGACATGAAAGAATTAATGAAGCTTGACAGGAAAGAGGATGAAAATAGTTTATCAAGACATAAGAATCTTCAGAATTTTAATTCCGTTTTCTGGTTCTTGTGTTTGGAAAAACTATATTTAGGACCTGAGATCTTTAACAGCAATTAAGGCAGTAGCTGAAGTTTTAGCTGCTTCGATAGAGGGATTTTGGAGTCTTTTTTGTCAAATGCAAAGGTGAAATCCAGAGCACTTGCATGTGAGGAAAGATTGTGGATCAACTTTGAATACAATTTTCCCAGTTATTTGTGAAATAATGCTTTAATACAATAATTTCAAACTTGCTATTGAAGGCTTCTTTTAGAGGAATACTGCTATCCATGTATTATTTATGTTCTCTCCATATTAACAGTTCTCCCTGTTTCACTCTTCATACCGTGGCCACCTGCAAAAATAGGGATTTGCCTGTTTAGCCAGCAGCCAGATTTAAAATGAGTTATGAAGCCTCTACATAAAAATCCTGAACTTTGGTGGGCCCATGACCTGGAAATCTTAAAGAGATGTACTGATTGAAGAGGATACTTGCATGTGGGATGCAGAGAATATTTTGTCCTAGTCTACAGGTTGCCCATTAATTAGGATTGGAGCAGTTTTAGTCTAATCAATGCTTAGTTTTCATCCAGTCTATTTTATGAAGTTGGACTGCTACACATGAAGTTACACTGACATAATTTCAATGTAAAAGTTTAATAATGTTAAGATAAAATGAAATGTAAACAGAATGCTTGTCTGCTAGTCTTATTGGAATGCTTGTCATCATGCCTTGTTTACTATAGCTTTTTTTCCATGTACAGAAGAACCATTAATAAAACTTCATATTTCTAAAAGTATGGATTAAAACACAAGCAAAATATACCTGCCAATATTCTATGTATAAAACAACTCAACACAAATTAATGCACTTATGAATTTAAATCTTCTAACAGTCTTCAGCTGCATATCAGTCATGATAGCAAATGCCATATCTCCCTGAATCCCTATCATGCATTTGGAAATTGCTGTAATTTATCAAAGCTGTAATACAAGTCAAGTTTTGGCAATAAATGAGATTTGAGGGGATCTGATCTCTATTCACAGCGTGTTTTATTCAGTATCAGCTAAAGACTGGGACTTTTTCCTGTTAGTACTACAGCTTTTGAAAGGCAAAGGAGAAATCAGCAGAATATAAACTGAAAAATTTGCCTGTGGTTTTTTACTACATCAAATTTTCTTTTGCCTTTACTTCCCATATCTGAAATGGCCATAATTTGTGTTCCCCATCATAGTATGCAATCTATCCCAGTGAATCACTGCATATTTGAGAGCAAACCTCAAATACAGTTTCATTGGAGTAATTCATATTATCCTAAAACATCAATTCTGAAGAGAAACAGATCTCTTCAATATTCTTCTAAATTTTTGATGTGTCCATTCTCTGTGGATGTTACTCTTTCTCTTGTTTATTCTTCTTTATTGCATAATTTAAGGAACAACATTTAAAACACTAAATGATAGTACAAATGTAGCAATTTCTTCAAGCAGTCTGTTTCGATTGTACAACGGGACCAGGAAAGAATAACCTTATTTTGGAAAAAGTGAATGAACCAGAAAGCATTCCTAACTACCCTATCTTTAGAAGGAGTACTGGGGCTAACCTAACATTGACACAAATAAGCAGAAATTGCAAAGATAGAAATTTGCTTGGACTGTTTTAAGGCTACTTTTTTAAGATGTAAAAAGATGTATTTTATGTGTTTTTTGCATTCAGTCATATTCAGAAGTGTAGTTAAAATATTTTATTTTGACAATGAGCTCCTTCTGTATTTTATTTTTCCTCAGGCTGAGTCCTATATTTATAACCTTAGCTTTTCTCAAGAAAGAGGTTTACTCAGTAATTGCCTTAATAGATGCAGAGTGAAATACACTGAAAAAGATTACTATTTATATTACTATTTATATTCCATTTAACTCCATGCTACTGCAACCAGATGATGGATTTCCTTAGTGTCCTTTACTACTGTGGCAGGATAGTAACTAATTTAATCTACCACTAGATGTCATTCCTTTTTCATGCAAATTTGAACAATGAGCATTTTTAGTTTAAAATTTCAGTTAAAAACATGGGTATTAACATAAAAGAACTAACTTTCTATGTTCACACCTAAAATATTTTCTTTTGGTTTTTTCATATACTAGTAGGATGCTACAAACTTACCATGGACCTTCAGCAGGTTCATTTGTGCTTAGAGGTGAAAAGATTACATATGCTCAATCAGCTTGTTGATCTGTTTGGATAATTAAGCAATTCACAGTAGAAGAGATTGACTCTACTAGGTGAATTTCAAATTGGAGATATATATTTCTTATATTTTTTGTTTAAAATATATTTTTTATGTTTAGCCCCAAATGGTGTTCTTCTAAACAGAACTGCTTTTGCTTAGTGTGTGTCACCCCTGTGCTCAGAACCAGTTTCCATGTTGTCTCTTCTCCCACCTTTTCTGATACCTTAAGGTTGCTTTTCATGGCTACTGAAAATTTGCAAAGCAAATTTGCAAATGCAGTTCCTCAGCCTTTTTGTGCCTTGCAGGAGGTTTCCACCTGGATAGTAACAGGTACCTGTAAAGGCACTTATTCTTTGATTATCTGTGCTAATTAAAAAAAACTTAGCTGTTTCTTTCCATGTTTTGAGATGAAGATATCTGATAAATCTAAGCAGTCGATGGAAAAGACTCTGTTAACATTTTATATTCAATACTCACAGATACACTTTATAAAATATCTGGAACTTTTTGGTTTTTGGGTAAAAAAATATTTATTCAACATAAATTTTATTTAAATATTTTTTGGCTGTGCTCAAACATTAAGTTGAATACTCACTATAAATTCTTATAGTGTAGACATAGACAAAAGTTTCTCAATCTTTATGCCAATAATTGGATAGCCTTTAGCATATATTTCACAGTCTTTTGTCAAGGGTTCTGGGCAAGGATGCAGCACCAATTTTTCAAATATGTTCTGCAATCATTTAAATAATATTAAATGTAATAAAAATGTATTCAGTGAAGCATGAAAATCTACATACTCTATTTTCTGTAATCTATGATCTCAGCAGGGATGGTGACTTTCTGATGGGTTGTGAAGGAATGATGTATTTAAAATGAGTAATACAGCCACTGTTTTAATATGTGCTAACATATTTTGAACTGTAATAACCTTTTAGACCACAGAAAATTTACTGGTGATAATATTATACTAAAATATTAAGATGCTGCATTTCCTAACAGTATCATTTGGTATAAAATATGGATGTTTCTTTTAAATTTCACCTTCATTTCCGTATACTTTATCAGGCTGCAGATTGTTTATTTGAAAAGTGTAAATCTCTGGCATACCTGTACATTATATTATTAGAGATATCTTTGATACCATTTTTTTTTCTTTAAAGATCAATGTATCAAATTTAGATATAATACCAAGAAGACAAGCCTATCACACAATTAAAATATTCAAATTCATATATTTTAGAAACCTTAAAGAAAGTTTCTGCTTGCTATGTCTTGAAATATAATTGCTCTTTCATTCCCACCCCTCCCCTGCCCTTATTATGGAAGACTTGCTATTTCATCTGTTGAATTTTGTTGAATTTTTGCTGAAAATTCAATTTTCTTGAGACAAGAAAGATTCAATCATTTTCAGACTTAAGATTTTGAAAAAATCTGGTTCCTCCATGGATTCCCTCCCTTATTCCTAGACCTGTTGTTTTCAGTGTTTTTCCTTGTAAAATGACCCTCGTGTGTCAGTGTTTCTGTGCTTCCATTAGAAACAGATTCTGTTAGCACAGTACTGGTACAAGGTGGTCTGGGTCACCAGCTGTTTTACTGTAGGAAATAGTCAATAATCTTTAGACATGCCAGATAAATAATGCTAATGTGGAAGAAGTTTTGGCATGATCCGAGGAATGGCCTCTTCATTGGAACATTCCATTTCAATACAATTTCCTTTTTCTCTGTGCTAGAGCTGATAGATATGAGTCACTCACCTGTACTCCGTTTTGATTTGAGCACAGACTTTTACATGAAACACAGCTTGTGCAGTGTCAGTAGATGAATAGGCTGTAAATGCTGAAACCCCTTGGCTGGAGCTGTCAATTACCCAGAGAAAGGAATCAGTCCTCTCATGGCAGGTACCAGACACTTTTGCTTGTTTTGTTCCCTCCAGCAGGATTGTAGCACAGCTTTAAAGACTCTGGTCATAAAACTCCTTTTAGATTCCAAGGGTGCCAGTATTACTGCTCTCTTCCTTTTAAACATTAACACTGCCAGCATATGCCAGATGTCATCTTATTTCCTAAGATCAGGCTAGTGGTGTTTAAAATAGCTGTTATGTACCTTACTAGCTAAAGAAATTCTCTCCATACTCCCTCAGTATGAGTTAGCTTTCAAATGCCTGGTCTGTGACCGTGAATTAGCTTTCTGTTTAGTAGTTAATGTCTTCTCAATTAATATGTATGACACAGAGGCGTCTAATAAGTCACAGTGCTAGTCCTGAATGTTTCAGGAAATTTTCTATTACCATTTGGGGTAATAGAAACTGGCCTAAAATATTTCATATTTTATGCTCAGTTTAAACAAAATGTCTTCTACTGATTTATAGTACAGAAGAGATATTTCCCAGCACAGCTTAATCAAAAGATGGAGATGGCTAATTCCCTAAAATACTAATCCAGTTCCTCAGCTGTGGCAAACTCACCTTTCTCTCTCATAATAAATTTATCTCATATTGAAATGATAAGATTTCAAAACCTTCAAGGAAAGATATAAAAGGTAGCTTTCGTTATGTCATTATAGAAACATATTTTTGGTTCATGTGGAGGAAAAGACTCACACAGGTAAATTACAATGGCATTCAGTTCCTAAGTATTTTTACTTTTTCCAGTGGTTTCTAACTTTTTATTGGAGTTATGGTGTAGTTAAATAAACTGCTCCTCCTGATTTTTCTCCAGTTTTCATATGATTTTAGGCTTCTTACAAGTTTATGTTAATTCTAAATAAAGACAAAATTAAAAATAAAAAACCCCAATCCCCCCATAAAAACAAACAAGAAAAAAACAACCACCCTCTCAAATAGCCTTAGTCCCCAGTTTGTGCTTAAAAATAGGGGTTTTACCCTGGACCAACATACACTTATGATGGTCATTTTGTGTTATGGTGATCTTTTCAAAATTACTTTTTTAAAAAGGGAAGAAGAATTAAATTACTTACTGTGGTATAACAAATTCCTGAACTTGAATAATAACGGTAGCACCCAAAATAGGTTTGTAATTAACATTCCTGGATTAATATTGTTGATTTAAGTTTAGAGCATCACATTGCTAATAAATCTGTCAGTATTTGCTTTAGCAACATACATTACTCATGAAAAATATAGCACTGGAGTTTTAAGAAAATTCATTCCTCTGCACTTTTAAAATAGAACAGTGATTTTTCCTCCAATCAATAAATAAAAATAACAGACATTACTATCATTACTCTGAAACTGCAGAGTCTTTTCTTCATTTTAACTGGAGATCTTGCACAAGATGATTTTATTTAATAAACCAGGATGAAATTGTTTAAACACCTACACAAGCTCAACCTGATGTGAAATGATTTTCTCAGTTTATCAAGTAGACTGTAAATTATGAGGATGTGAGTACACAAAGGAAGTGCTGCAGTCAATTTTAACAGCTTTTAAAGCAAGTCAAGTTTTTGATAACATTATGGAGATTAAAATGGATATTTCTTGAGCAGAACGCCGTATCAGCATACTTTTTATCTTTGGCATAGAGCATTGACTGTGGAATCATCAATCTCACGTAACATTTATAGACAATATATTGAAGAAAGTAAAAACATTTCAGTTTAGAAAAGCAACATGTGTAGATTACCTTAACAGTTTCATTTCCTTTTCTTGCAAGAAATACATTGTTTCAAAATATACTATCTTAAGCACAAATATTTTGTAGTCTGTAAAAATCAATTATCTTGTAACCTGCTACAAATCAGTTTTAATGCATGTTGCAACTCTACATTTGTTATCTGTTCTTCACTGAAACAGATTTGTAGGGTTCTTTTAGACAGTATTTACACTGTTATGATAGTATTAAATGAGTGCTGCTTTTTTCTTTTTTCAGAAATTTTCTGTAGTAAAAACCCTCAACTCCCAAAGTTATAGGTGACCTTTTATATTTTCCATATATAGACAATTATTACATTTGTTGTGATCTGAAGTCCTATCTTATACAGTAACCATGCAAGGACAGATTTGAATGAAATTCCATTACAGTCTGAAAAAAAATACTCTCTCTCTTATTTCATCTGACTTTTGATGTGTAAAGTGCGGATGTATATATCCTTACTATTCATCCCAAGCTTCTTTTACAGCTAATGAAAAGAAAAAGGCATTTCCAAGCATGATTCATAAAACTGTCTTTAGATATTTATTTTTGCATGAGATGAGCTGCCATCAGAGTGTCTATTAGCTGCTGTGAAGAGAGCAAAATCACTACCTCTGATGCAGACATGAGCATTTCCTTTCTGTGGCTCCAGCAGGCTTTGCATTAGGTTTTTAAAATGTGAATTTTTTTCCATAGTTCTGAAAAGAAAAACTGTTTAAGTATATAGGTACTACATACAAGGAGGAATGCTTCATCACCTACTAGTTCCCCATAAATTTCTGTGATAAAACCTGCATTTTTTGTTCAACATTGAGTTAGGTGGCTATAATGGGTCTTTTCAACACTGAGATTTATAAATTTGCAAAGATCTCTCGTAGACAGTTATGAAAACTTTCTATAAGCCTTTGCATCATCATGTAGCAGAAATGGCCCTTTGTGAATCTGCCTTAGTTTCACACATGTAAATTGTGTGGGATGTTAGGGCCACTGCTTCCATCAGTCTCATATAATGAGGTCTTTGTGTTCCTCTGACTGCATTCTTCTTTGTGTTGGAACGTGCCTCTTAGAAATCTTTTATTTTTGTTTTTCAGTGTTAGTGAAGAACAGAGCTCAGTCCACAAAAGCATATCCTGTGCCTTGGAAAAACACAGGTGCTTTCTTCCCCACCTATATATAGACTAAAAAGCTGGTAAACAAAAAGGGGAAAGGAAGGAAACTCATCATAAACTTCCTTGTGCTTTCCACTTCCCAGACACAGCTTTAGAATCTCAGTCAGTAAGCAGCATACTGCAAATGCAATGGCTCTTTTTTCACTCTGTCACTTATTTTTATTTTTTTTTCAATTGTTTCAAGCTCAGTCTTATACTTTCATAACTGACAGAAGTTTCTAGGAGCTATCTTGCTGCTGCAGAAGTCTGTAGTACAACTATTGTAGATTAAAGGCATGTAAGGCAGTGCAGAACAGAGCCCAGAAGGAAATCAAAGGAATTTACTTCTTGAATTTTTTCTTTCAAGTCTGTTTAAAACATGTCTTTGATATCTCCTTATTTAAGTATATACATTTTTAAATTAGATCATATAATTATTTTTGTGCATAGTTAAGAATAAAAGTTATTATACTTCTCTATGTGGACATTTATTACACAGTACCGTATGTAGGCTGTCTCTTTAGGAAAAGTGAATTTATGTACAAAATAAAGCCAATGTTCACTAAATTAAATTCCTAATATCTTTTTTTTTTTTTATTCTGAATAAAGCTACTAGCATGCAATATTTCTGTCCTAGTATAATAGTTTTCCACAGTATTTTTAATTATCATCATAACTTAATCCTACCCTTTCATCTTACAAAGGTATAAAATATAAGCTCTGAAGCTTTTTCTACATGACACTAAAGTATATGTTACACTGCTGATAATTCTAGTCTGGAAGAAATGTTAGATGACGAATTTGGGGGACGTTCCTCTAAAATATCAGGCATAACAAACTAACAGATATTTCCTAGGTATTGTTGAGAGCAGCTTTAACCATGAAAATATCAGATAGTAGTATCAATTTATCTTCTTCCTGTCAGTAACTATCAATAAGTATGTCATAACACATCATAATACGTATTCCAAAGTACGTTATTCTGTAATTATGCCATTCATACTATTATTCCATTATTTCTTTACAGGATATGAAATTCTAAAATATAAGAAAAATAACAAAAGGTGTGAAAATTTAAGTTTGTGGAGGATCCAAATTCCCTCAGAGATCAGTCATCCTGTAGTAGTAATATAAATGTCAAAAGAGCCAATAAATAATATTGCTTGTTTGAAAGTGATGAGTTAGTTGAGAGGTCCTAGCAATATACAATATGCTGTGTAACTTTTTCAGTGGTTTACAATAAATCTGCAAACTGAATCACTGGAATTTGGCAGAAACAAAATGGATTAGATGCTGTTTCTTTGTTACATGGAACACAGACTTGTACCATTGATAGCCTTCATTTTTGTTAGTGTGCTAACATGGTAAAAAAGAAAGCGAGCATAGACCAAAAGAATAGGGACAAAGAATGAACTTTCATTGCCTGAAAAAAGTCCTGTTAATATTTTCAGATCATTTTGTTTAAAAAGAATAGGTATAAGAAAAGTTAACAGATACAAAGCCATTAATCTTTCAGTTCAATGAAGACCTCTATTAAGTCAAGAGGAACATTCAACATGTGCTCCAACTGACTTAAAGAAATGTGGAAAAATATTGGGAAATCATATTTTAGTTTATAGTGTAAGTTTTCTAGATTCTCAGGTGACAGGAGAACATGAAATATGTCAGAACTCCTGAAGAATACACATTTCTGAATTAACTGAGACTTGCACATCAAAATGTGGTTCTTTCAGATACCACAGAGATAAAGATATCACCAAATTGCCTACTATTTTCTCAATTGCCTGTGTCACTTAGAGTAATCCAAGTTGATGCTTAGCCTTAATTTTCAATTTCATAAAATCAGGCAGATATCTTCATCTGAGTATGACAGCAGAATAGGAAATACTTTCCATTAGGAAAATCCTGCCTGAACAAATATTACAACTTGAAAAGCAGTTTCTAATCTGACTGTAGTCTAAATCTATGAAGGCAGCCATGGAAGGACATCTGTCAGAGATATGTTTTCTCTACCGTGATCCACTTGCCACAGACTGACAGGAACTATTGATCTCACCTAACATGATCCATGTAAATGTCCGATATACAGCACTTTTCCTATCTTCCTCTATACTCTGAGAAGAGAGGCTGGCCCTTCAGGAGGACACTCCACCCAATTCTTGATGATTAGATGTGTGCTTGGGTGTTGGTATTCATGAGTTCTTCCATCTGAGCTGTTGAGCTGGCTGTCACACAAGGGTGTGTCACCTATTTTCTCCAAGTACCTTTTAACAAGGAGAATGGCTCAATTTTTAGGGCAGCTGATGAATAGGGCCCTCTTCAAGTTTTGAAAAAAAAAGAGATTTTATTGAACTTACAGTACATCCTCTTTGTCTTCTCTAGGTAAAATCCTAATTCAGTCAAGACTGAAATACAGGGAGATAGTAGTGAAGTTATCTAGTAAATCCACACTAGGGCAAGTGAAAAACTACACTAAGAGAAAGTAAGAGGCATAAAACCTACATTAAGAGAAACTTAACTCAAGGCTCTACTTTTTATTAGACATAGGTAAAACATTTAACCTAAGTCAATTTTCTGGTTTTGAGGCTTAAGTGAATAAAAAGATGACTTTCCAAAATAGCACAAGAAGTACCTGTTTTGCTGTTTTTTTTTTTTTTTACAAAATTTTACAGCAGTGTTTGTGAATGTTAGATGTTGTGACTACCAATTTCTACTTTTCCTCCACTCCAATGATGATAGTGACAATAGTCTAGGGAGTATCAAAATCCCATTTATCCACTCTTGAAAATAAATCTCAGGCTTTTAAAATTCTCAGGCATCTTTGAAAATATCAGTCATCCTTCTCATGCTCTTTTATCCTCCTTTGGTTACTCAGGATCCTCCAATTGTTCAAAAGAAGCATATTCGCAGTACAGCATATACAATTGTTTTACTTTCTTGTCTGTATTTCCCAGTTGCCAAACTGAGGTATATACAGGATAAATATAGTTCATGGATATATATATATATATGTGGATTCACATATTTTCTGTAATATATGCAGATAATACTGAAGAAAAGTATTCAACCAGGTTGCAGTAGACATCAAAGCAGTACTTGTCTAAGGAGAGACAAGTTAAAATCTAAATTCATAGCTCAGTGGAGAGCATACGAATCTATAGTGGAGATTACGACTGATAAATTCAGAGTGCCCTAAAGATTTTTAAATACTTTGTATTTTCCCAAAATAAAGATCTTACTGGGTTTAGAACAGAGTTTCTTCTTCCAAGAAGAGCCATTATCAGCAGATATTGGATAGCTGAAGTGGAACATTGGCACTGGCACAAAGACCTCACTTGTTTGATAGGCAGGTTCCACAGCATGTTGAGCCAAACTTTTCTGGTCTTAAAGTACCTCTTAAGAATTCCCCATCTGTTAAAGGGTGGTGAGGTTAAAAAGGGATAGGGCTTGTCAACTTGTGAACTGCTTTGACAGTGTACATCAGTTTATCCACTGATAACCACCAAAGACTTTTAGAAATGTCACCGTCACTCAAAAGTAATAATCCCAAATGCATATTTTATGTTCATGCTTTGATGTTCTACTGAAAGGCACTATGGAATTTACAATCTGTCACAATTACACAAACCCAGGAGAGTTTACTGCTATTTTAGGACCTGGAAAGCTTCAGGCATGGAAAACTCAAAAAAGGAACCACAACAAACTTGTAACAAATTTGATTTGTATCAAATTTAAGACATAGATATATATATAAAATATATCTCCACAAGATAATCATGTAGCTCATGGCTTATTTTGAAATATTAAGTTGTCTCACTGTATTGTGGCTTTTTTCAAAGTGCCAAAGAAAGGGTTAGTAACTTCTCTGTGATGAGAACAAATGGTGAATCAGGACATCATAGTCTTTTTCTGACTTCTTCTGTGAGGAGAGATATCTACCCAGTTTAGGGTATCTCTCTCCGTCTGTTGGCACAGCTGTGTTAACAGCGTGTGAACAAGGCAACCAGTCCTTCACCCACTTGGTTCCCCCTTCCACTGACCCTTCCATCTCCAAAAGCTTTCCACTAGTGCTTGCTTTAAGGCAACTAGCACAGAAATATAAAGAAATTTGTACCTCCTTCTCCTATTTTTTTAAAAAATCCATTCCATCAGATTTAATTGTTGGATTTTTCATTAGTTTGGTTTTTTTTCCCTGTGAACAGAACAAAGTAATCTGAAATAAGTTTCTCAGTGAAACTGGGCTAAAGAGACGCTTTAGCCCCTTAATACAGTATAGTTTAGTACTAATTACTCACTGATGAGGAGTCTGGACTGCATTCAGTGCACACATTAATTCCCATCACTTTTGTGCTCTGAAGGCACAACACCACAGGCATTAAGACTTAGATATTTCTCTTCTCCTGTTTTGTCTGTTCATGTACTGAGAGTAGGACCAATATGCTTGTTGAGTTACAAGCCATTGAAAATAATCACAGCATTTCTTCCACACCTCTTTTCCTTCCAGCTCAAGTAGGTTTTGGAGCACTATCCATATGATTAGAACCCAGGTATTATTTTAAGTCACCTTTTTATTCTGCAAAATGATAATCTCGCTTCAGATTTTACTGAAGTATTTCTACCTGACATTTTAAGAACATGAACTTCTGATGGCCATTTTCTGACAAGCATATGGAAAGCTTAGTTTGCAGACTTTAATTTGTGTTAAATTGGGAAAAAAATCAGCTAGTGAATTTAAATGTGATAATAATTTATTTAGAAGTTGATGTGGTAGACCTGAAAAATAAGGCAACTGAAGAGGCCTCCTTTCCTTAAACATGGGGTGATGAAAGATTGTCAAATCCATTAATATGAATCCGTCAAATCCGTTAATATGAAACCCTGTATTGGCTTAATATAAAATACAATGCTTGATTTATAGATTCATTATATATCCAAGCTAAAAGAACAAAGGAATTAAATTACAAATATTATTGAAAAGGAAATGAAGTATCAGTTAACAATTTGGTGGTGCTGCTAAGGTATTAGAAAGCCCAATTTTTGAGAGTTTTAAAAGAATCCTCCATTGATGAAGCCAAGCTGTGATCCCATGAGAAACTTGAACAGAGAGAGAGATGAGAGTTGATGAAGACCCTTTTGCCCCAGGGAGAGAAGAAGAAAACCTCTGTTCCCAGAGATGATTGCAGAAACAGATGAAGAGAACCTTTGCCTTTGAAAACTCATCCTTAAAATAATTCCCCATGAGTTCATGGCCCATGGACACACCTCTAAGAGGACTGTGAAAATGGGAGGAATTTCATGATGCAGAACTTTTTGCCTGGGCAGCTGCTATTCATGGAAATGAAAATGCCATGAGAGAACTGTTTCTTGTGGAGAAGTCTCAATGGCAGAGAAAAAACTCCTCTCCCTACAAGAACTGATGAAAGAATATTATATAGTTGGTTCTACTTTAATATCCCAGGTTTTGTCTCTCCATTGTCAGTTGGGAAGGGAAAAAGTTGGGCAGGGGGAGGAAAAGTGCTCTGGAGATTTTATTCTGATGCTTCTTATTCTTGTAGTCCAGTTAATAAAGTTTCTTTTAAGTCTGTTTTGCCCTTCTCCTAATCCATATCTCACAGCAAGAGGTGAATAAGTACATTGGTGATTTTAGTCAGCATTAAAACCCACGACATTATTTGGTGCATTGTCTGGGAAACTCAAACTGATGAATCTAAACCACTGCAAGAACTCAAAGTGATTTTACACCTAAAACATTAAGGAGCAAGGACTACATAGCACGGGAGATAATCCTTTGGTAAATAAACCAGAAATCAGTCCCACCCAGAACATCTCTTTTTTTCATGCACACAATTTGTTCACTTATTTTGCAACAAATATAAAGTTAATTTTCTGTCTTGTTGACATTTCTATAAGCTCTGTTCTGAAAGCAGTACACAGTCTTATCTTTTTGTGTAAGAAGGCATACAGTAAATCTCTCCTTAATTTTCAAAGTCCTTTCACTCATTATATTTATAAAACCTACACTGAGCTCTGACTGAAATCTGTGGGATCTTTACCATTTCTTAAAGGAAAGCAGGATTAGATGATTGATTCAGTCTGATTAATATGTATGATGCCTCAGCAGTTACCAAGCTTCTTCAGACTTGTTTTTATAGCTGACTGTAGGAATAGAACAACAAAGATCTGCATTTCTTTGTACAGCACTCCACAAACATTACGTCCATCAAGTTTTCCTTTTCCACTGTCAGACCTAAACAGGGCCCTTTTGATATAAGATTACTGAGGCTGACATTAGCCAATCAATTATAGAACCAACCTCAACATCTTGAAAGCAACTTTAAAAAATGAAAACAAAGCATAGCTTCAATTCTGAATAGAATAGTGATCATTCTGTTTTATGTGTATGCCCAAAAGCACAATTCCAACCTGCTTTCACAGAGGGGAATTTGGTGATGTGTGTTACTGCCCCAAGGCCCATTTTCACATACTGTACATCTCTGACTATGTGTTGTACAAAAATATTTAGTTTTGCAGTGCCTTAGGGGACTTACTTTTAATGGAGTCAGTGGGGAATGTTCTGTATTTCTCCATTAAAAAGGGCATGGTTTTTCTGAGTTTATAAATAGCTGTGAGTCTCCTTTATTTAATACTACATAGTCATATGCTATCTCTCTGTTTCATTCTTCTGTGTAGTGGTTATTCGTATTCCTTTGTTATTAAAGTAGTATAGATGCAAGCATAGAGTATGATACGGAATTATTAAAGATTACATTGATTTAGAATTTCTAACCAGTATCACTTCATCACCCTACTGACCCTACAAGATGCCTTCAAGCAAAAATGAATTTGAGTCCTAGAATTTTCCATTAAAATTTACTCTGATAAAGTACACTATATCATTAGTCAAGTTTCCACATATTATTGAACAGGTGGTGCTCTCAATCTGCTCAATATATTCTAACACACTGAGGACCAGACTGCAATATTCTCTCCCACACTGGGAACACATTTTTTTCTACAAAAGCTTTTTTTCCACTGGAATTTCTTGTGGAATATCAGGCCACAGTGTTTCATAACTTAAGTGTAGAATGGCTTGACGTATATGACATGCTGGTATTTAGATTTTTTTTATTAGCTCTGTGAAAAATCGTATATTTTTTTGATTGCTTCTAATTTATCATTATTCCCTTTTCCCTCCCTCATTCTTAAGGGTAGACAAAAATAAGGAACCCTACATGGAATTACAGTGGCTACATATAGGTAAGCAGCTCTGCACACCTATCAGCTAAAGGAGAATATATATGCTACCCACTTATGGGTATATCCCTCTTACTATCATGAAGTGCTGTGGTGGTTTGGGTGTTTTTGTTTTTTGATGGAATTCCTTGAACTCTCTTCTGCCGGGGAGTATTTGTGTAATTTTCAGTTTTGCTTTGGCAGCTTCTCAGGTCACATTCAGGTGGTTGGTTTTTTGTTTTTGGTTTTTTTTGTTTGTTTGTTTTTGATTTTGTTTTGATTTTTTTTTTTATGAAAAGGAATAATAGTAAGTTATTGGTAGAATATGGTTTTATCCTTGATAATATGTGTAATGCTTTTTCTTACCTCTGTTTTTCAGTTCCTCGATTTTTACTTTTGTTGTTACATTTTGGCAGGCAAAGAAAGGGATGGCATAATTGCCAAATCTTTGGAGTAGCAGAGAGTAGAGGAGAAGGTTAATGTAAGACATTTATAAGGAAGTTTAGAATCATGAAATCTGAAAGAGAAAGGGGGCTCAGTACGGCAGAAAAAATAAACGCATTATTCTTGCTAGTGCTATTACTGGTATTAAATATGAAACATACATGAAAATTTGAGAACTGAGCTGTGAAAGACGTGTACTAAACAATTCCTACAGAAAAATGGCTTGTAATTTTGTGATTGGAGAAAACCTAAGGATGCAGCATTATGAGGACATAATACTGGAAGTGCAACCTTTCTCCTCTTAGAAATACACATTAAGGAACTAAGATAGGTAAGATGGGGAAATGTGGTGAAGTTGCCTCATCAAGAGAAGGATTATGCAGCTGAGAGTGAGGCTTCATTTCCCATGACAGGGGGAAATGAAGAACACAGTGTGAAATAACATGTTCTGAGCTGAGAAAGTTATTACTGGGACAAGTAACATTTAATTGTGATCTTATCCTTACTTGGTGTGATTACAAAACTCTTGAACACATTTTATTCTGTATAGTGAAGATGGATGTAGAGCAGGCACCTAATCCTGAAAATTATGTGCTAGAATTACATACACTGAAATGGAACCATTAGATGCACAGAGCAAAATATTTTTTTGCCACAATTTAAACTGGCTTTATAAGTGATAATACACTTATTCATCTCCCCTTGTGTCAAATCAATAAACTTCAGGGTTATTAAGAATCAGCTACTAAGTGACAATAAGGTTGTACTGAACCTAAAAGTAAAGATCAACAAAACATTGACTTCAGAAAATTTGAGACATGGATAAAAATTAGTAGTCTGAAGTGTCCTATCAGTAACCATGATGAAAATCTGAAGTAATCCTAGAAATATTGGAATCAAACACTCCATCCTAACACTATTGCCAGATTTAATACATCTTTATTAATAGGAGTTTACTTGGATCATAATCAAAATCACTGCTGGTGTAAGTGTAAAAGTATTAAATAATTATTTTAAAAGCAATAATTTAGAATAATTTACTAGTACAATCTATTCCTTAACAATATTCTAGAAATAAAGAAATGATTTAGTTAAAAATGAAAGTTTTCCTTAAAATTCTTATTGAGATCTTTAGAGTCAGTTGCATATTCCTTTTTATATGATTTTTATGAGGCTGGAAATTTTTGCTAACCTCAGGGTAGATCTAAAAGATGTTCTGCATTCTCTGCCAGAGTATGAGAAAAAATAAATAGTGGTGCAAAGACATTTGCATCACTTCTCACCTCCTACAAGCAGACCAGTGCCTGGTCTGACTCCAACCAGTAGTGTGTTTGGAAAAACCAAACCCTCTATTTCTTTGTTGCTGAACATGATTTGAAATTTGCTTCTGGTAATTTTGGGCCAACTGTCCTGATGGTGTTCCCTCCCATTCTCCTTCTCACACCCATCCTTCTTACTGGTAGTGCGATAGAGTGAGAAATGGAGAAAATCTTACTGCAATTGGTCAGCAATAGCTAAAGGGTTGGTCTGTATCCATACTGCTTAGTCACGGATTCAAAAGAACATCATACTAGCTGTTTTGAATAAAGCTGACCCCATCCCAGCCAGGATCCCCCTGCACAGTCTCACTGCAGAAATTATCACTGTGTAATGGCAGAGGTGTTCGTTTAAGATGTAAAAAGCATGGACACCAATGAAAATTATTACTGATGACAGTCATTACCATACAAAAGGTATTCTCAAAATTCTTAACGATAAATGGCAGCTCTTAGGAGAGCTGAATAACAAAAGAGCTATAAACACGGCCCTTTGAGGGTTTTTAACATTCTTCTCAATTTTCATTTTGTCCCTCTCATCCTTTTTTTCTTGGAAAATACATCTTGATGATATATGAAATATTACGTGCTGTGTGCAGGAGGGTAAAGGATTAACCAATCTTCCAGAGTTACCTGTCCTTGATTGCCTGCTCCTCCCTCCTGCTGGAGCTCCTTCACAGGTAGGGGGGACTGAACAAAGTGCTTACCTATGCCTTAGCTGTAGGGTGCATAGTCTGTCATCTGTCTTTAAGCCATCTCTCCATGCCACTTCAGCTAAGCGGCAGGATGCTGTGCAGACACACCTGAAGCACAAAATCCTTCCAGCTGACTCTATTGCAGCAGCAGTGATTTCTAAGAAAAGGAGACAGAGACTCCTTAGACTGACAAGGTTTCACAAGTCCTTCTGTGACCCTGTATAATGCATTAGAGTAATCATTAAGTTATCATCACTTTCTTGTTGATCAAAATGGTTTGGAAAGCATTATGGGCTGTTTAATACAGTGTGATTTTCAATGCTTATGACATCTATTAATTTGTAAAATAAATAATGTATTTCTTACAGCTTTGCATCTCATAATTCATCAGTTGAATGATTAAAGTTCATGTCAATTCTCCTATGGTAAACAGGCAAATCAAATCTTTATCTATACTGGAACAAACAGGACTACTTTTGTCCTTGTCTAAAGGGATAATGTCGTTGCCTTGAGGTTACATCTATCATTACCATCAGTTAATTAGAATGAAGAAAAGCTTTAAATGTCCTCACCCTCACTTATCATTCAGAACTTCTTCAAACATTATGGCAATTGAGGTCAATCACTTCAGTCCTTCAAAAATACATATAAAAACTATTACAAGTATTTTTTCAATAGGCTCAACAGCAGGAGGTAGTGAGTCTTTTCTGTGCATTGACATTTGAGACTTATCTAAAAAATACTTTCACAAGCTCCTTCTAATCTCACTTTCTCTGTTGAAATCTTTGTCTTGGAGAGGCTGTGCTCTGCTACTTCACTTACAGATATGGCTAAAAGGTATGATAAACAAGGAAACAAAAGCATAACAATACTTCATATAAACCATTATTTTTTAAAGCATCTTAATAAAATATCTATGTTATTTAATGTAATAAAATTTTTAATTTTGACATTTTTTGTCAAAATAAACAGAATTCAAATTCTTGTTCTTTAAAGTCTTAAACCCACAACTTTGCAACAGTTAAATCTGAAGAGAAAAGCTGTGGGCTTTCTGTAATCACAAAAGAAAAAACATGTTTTCAGTATCATTTTTTCACAGCTTTTGATTTGTTGTGGATAAATGTTTTCCTTCTTTTGGCAAGCAAGAGAGTTGCTGAAAAAATAGTATGTGATAAAAAATATGGGTGAGTAAAACAGCAACCAGCTGTGGAAATGCTAGCTGCTGGGAAAAGGAAGCTACCATGCAAAATTAATTCCCAGTTTACATAGGGCAAAAACCACCTCTGGAAATTATATCCTATGTGTAAACTCTGTGGGTGTTCACATATGCACATAAAATACAACAAACCAGAGATTTGTTTATAAATGCCAAATCATCCTACTGTAACCCTAGTGGTTTATAAATAAATGCTTGATTATAATCCTGGAGTGGGTTTCTAGCAGCAGAGAACACTGAAAGTTGTTTTGAACAACCTTTGGCCTCTGTTTGCAGTATTCAATAAATGAAATGTCATACACATCAACATCAAACACAACATTTCAACAGAGACCCACTTTACCACTAAATTCACCATAAAAATCACTCCGATTTTTGTATATTTTATTTCCCCTTTAAAATTGTGGAATAATAGCATTTTGCAGTAGTGGTGTAACAATGATAATTCTCTAGATATAGAAAAAGGACAGGCCATAAAGGAGCATTGTTTTTTACCGGGCACATGGCTGTACCTGGAAGAAAAAGCAGAAATTTTCAGGCATATAAACTTTCCAGATGATATTCAGGTGTAGAAGTAACGTAGCTCAAGCTAAGTATAGGCTGAGAATAATTGCTCTGTTTAATTTAGTTATGTTAATTAGAAGATCCAAGAAGGAAAGTAGGTGTTTGGTATGTATGAGATATAGGGGCAAGGGGAAGAGCCAATGTTTGGATTGCTGTTAAAGAGAGACACTGCCTTTTGCAACTGAAAGTAGCACAAATAAAAAATGTGTCATGAAGCCAGTGTTTCCACTAAGTCAAAAGGTTTTGGTGTCCAGTGAAATAAAGAACTATAGTTCAGAACCTCTTCTGCGGCTGAAATTGTTTTGAGTTTATGGTTCTTCCTTAAGTTGAGAAGTGAGAAATGGTGGGGATCTTTAGTGAAAGTGTCCCTTCCCCTGGTTGCTAAACATGTGCTCACATGTGTCTGTCTGTGAGCTTATTCTTCTGTGCAGGAGTTGTTTGTCTTTCTTCACAAGAGACATTTTGATGTGTCAGATAAAGCATTTCTAAAGTACGAACAACCCTAGCTCTTTTAGGGTTGGAATGGACACTCCAATGGTATTGGATATGGACTGAACAAAACCAAGACAATGAATTTAACTTTCCTTCTGTTTTCCGGTTGACTATTATGTAAAAGAAAATAACATTAATAAATTAAATTATTTTCAGAATCTTCAAGTCTTTCCAGTAAGCAGAAGTATTTTACTCATCATGTATTACTCTAAACAAGGTGGTAGGTTCTGCACACCTCTTTTCATTTGAGTTGGTTGGTTTTTTGGTAGTGGTGCAGTGTGGCATATCCAGCCTGAATTTGCCTTGACTGTTTTCTCTATTAGTTTGTTCATAACATTAAATTTAAGAAAAATTCTTGATATTTGATAAGCAGTTAAGCCAGAGGGAGACTGGTTTATGATCACTGATGTTAAGCTTATACCATTTCTGTACATGGGGTGTTTCTTCATTGGGAGTGCAACAGACAGCAGTTTCTTCAAAAAATTGATTATAATAAAAAAAAAATGCTACAATTCTACTATTTATAAATCAAAAATAAAGAACTTGCTTCACGTGAACTTTCCGACTGCTGTTTTAAGCCAAATAATTGTAATTTTCTCTTTCAGCATCACATTTTATGCTATCAAACAGTGATATCAATATTTGAGAGGAAATAACATAAATGTGTGAAGATAATTTAAATGCGGTAGAATGCTTGTGCCCTGAAGTAACTGAAAGAATGAAGAAGACGCAGTATTTCCTAAAAGTACATGATATCTAATTATATAGACCTAATAGTTAAATCAATGCAGCAATTGAACTTTTCAAGAGAATGAGGAAGGACACCTATACCAGAAGTATTGCAAAGGAGCACCTTGGAACATTTAATAGAACAGAACAGAACAGAACAGGTCTATTTCAGTTAGAAGGGATGTACAATGACCATCTGCTACACCTGCCTGAAAAATTTAGGGCTAAACAGAAGTTATATTGTGTTACTCAGGGAATTTTCCAATTGTTTCTTAAACACCAACAGAATTGGAGTATGGACTACTTCTGTAGGAAGCCAGTTCTAGTGTTTGACCACCATCTTGGTAAAGAAATTTTACCTAATCTAGTCTGATCCTCTCCTGACACAGCTTTGAACCACTCCCATAAATCTTATCACTGAATCCCAGGGAGAAGGGTTTAGGACCTCCCTTTCCCTGTCTTCCCTCCTCAGCAAGGCATAGAGAGCAATGAGATCACTCATTCTTCTCTAAACTAGAGAAACCCCAAGTCCTCAATTGCTGCTCATAGGACATTCCCTCCACCACTTTTACCAGCTTTCTTTCCTTTCTCTGGACACATTTGAGCTTAACATCTTTCTCAATTAGTGGGGCCCAGAACTGAGCACAGCACTCAAGCTGAGGCCACACCAATGCTGAATAGAGTGGGATAATCTACTCTTTTGACCAGGTGTTGATGTTGTGCTTGATGCACCCCAGGATGGAGTTTGTCCTTTTGGCTGCCAGGACACACTGCAGACTCACATTGAGCCTGCTGTCAGAGAGCATCTGCAGGACCCTTTCTGCAGGACTTCTTTCCAACTGCTCTTCTCCCAGTTCACATTTATGCCTGGTATTATGCCATCCTACCTATATTATTTTAATAATATAAGTATAATTGATATGATATTAATAATACAATATTAAACTTTATCCCATTAACCATAGTCTAATGGTCCAATCTATCTAGATCCCTCTTGAAGGCAAGCAGCCCTTTCCCTTTGTGAACCCATGTTGACTGAGTTTGATCATTGCATTGTCCTATAAATATTTTTCAATAGGATCTGTGTGATCTTCTCCATAATTTTTTTAAGAAAGTAATGTTATAGTAACAGGCCTGTAGTTTTCAGAGTCCCTTATGCCATTCTTGTAAACTGAGATACCATTGGCTGGCTTCCAGACAGCAGGAACCTTCCCAGACTGCCAAGACCTTGGCTGATGGATGATGGAGGGGTCCTGCAGTAATGTCCATTATCCTCTTCAGTACTCCAGGATGAAATCCATCTGGTTCTTTGGACTTAAGAACACTTAGGTCATACAATTTCAGGGTTTAAAACCAGCCAAAAGTTCCCACAGTTGTGGTGCTCCACCTCAGGTGACCGAGCAGCCCAAGATGTACAATTAACACTAAAAACTGCATGGAAAAAAACCATAGAATTCTTCTTCATTTTCTTAGTCCTTATTGGCCAGGAAGCCATCTACAACTAGTATGAGGATAAGTTTTTCCTGAGATCTTCTCTCACTATAAACATACTTTAAAAAGCCTATTTTTGCACTAGATAATTGCACTGTTTTGTGAAAAAAAGCCAACCCTATATGTCCCATGAGAATGTTTTTACTGAATGTTCATTAATCTTTCTCCCATTGAATAAACACGAGGGGTGATATTTAAATAGCCAAATAAAAACATCTACATCTGACCTTAGGTCTCTTTTGTACTCAGTGGATACCTATTTGTTTTCAGAATGAGGTTCAAATTATTTAAGCTACCTCTTTCAAAACTAGACAAACTGTGCCCTAAAAGTGCCTGTTTTTTCTACCAGCTATGAATGGAGAATAGGATGAATCAATCAGCTGAAGAGATCTAGAGTATCCACATCAAGAAAAAAAAATCTCAAATGAATAATTTTTCTAGCCCAGAATTAGATGCTTTACTTCCATCTCAGGCAAAACTTCTGTAGAAAAGCTGTCAAACTTGGATATAAGTGCAAGGAGAAATATAGAGCTAGATCCTTTTCTACTGCCTTGCTTTGGGTCCATTTTAGATAAGAACATTTTTTTAAAAATTAATATATAGACGTATTTACAGGAGCAAAGTCCTCAAGATATTTGATGCAGTCAGTGCACTCCTTGAGAGGATGCAGTACCTAAAGGCAGATCCTGATGTCTCATACTTAACATCATCTTGCTCCTCTGTTGTTCCATTATCATAAGTATATACATTCATAAAATTAAGATCCATTTAAAACGAGGGAAGTGTCACAGTTTGTCCCCTACTACCTCCATTCCTTTATGATCTGTAAGAAATCAAATTCCTTTTCATGGTGCTCTGAAGTGTCAAACACCTCTGTTATAGCAGGATGTTTATGTAGTATGTGGGTTTCCTTAAATGATCTAAAATAAATTTTATAAAATATTAATGTGCTGTAAAAGTAATTTGTAATCTTTCTTGACATTTCTTATTGAAAGTGTCATGCAGGTAAAGGTCAGCTTCCAAACATTGCCAATAAAATTATCTTCAGAAGATTAAATTTAATAATTTGCAACAAAATAGCTGCAATATTTTATTACATTATAAATGTTATGGTGACACATAAGAAGTCTGCCCAAGCAATTCCATTGTATAAATCAACTAATGCCTGTAGTTTCCCTTACATTTTCATAATCAAATACAAATTTCACACAAGGAATAAATGTCAGCTAGTAAATTTTTGAATGTCATAAACATATTCATGAGTTCTATTTTAAATATTTTAGTACATAATAAAGGGAATAGATACACCTTTTATCCACAAAATACAGATTTATGTCAAAGCAAATCCCTCAGCTTTATAACCCTACTAATAGTGCTTTAAATCCAAGCTGGGCTATGATACATAATAAATTATTAGCTATGCCATTAGATCATGCCAGCTGCACCACAGTGTTAAGGCCCAAAAAGAGATGACTGTAATTGGTGTAATCTAAACACATTAGCTAAAAACGGCAATAAATATTTAAGTTATGCAAAATATTTAAGTTATGCACTTGACATTTTTAACTTAATTAGCACAAATGCTCCATTAAGATACCTGATTTTGTATTGACTATTGTACATTACTTTAGATTTCAGGTCTTTTTACTTGTCTGGTAGTGCAGGTAAGGCAGTGACCAACTATTATCCTATGAAGTTAGCTCTGAATTTCAGTGATCAAATTAAATTCTGTGGGCAGACCCACCATACACATAGCTTAAGCCTGACTTAAGGGCAGTCTGCAAATGCAGATAAGAAAATGAACTTACAGATAATTTCCAAAGAGGATTCACAGGACAGTCTTAAACAAAGACGTGAGATGATTAACAAGCTGCCCGGCACTCTGGATAGAATGCTCCTCACAGATATAGCTGCTGGTATCCTGCCAAAACTGAATGCAGTAAAAGAAGCCCCATTAGGAAAGAGAAAGAAAATAAAACCTGAACTTATCCAGATGGTTAAAAAATATCATATTGGATAAATTCAGAGACCAGAAGACTGGTCTAACTGTATGTCTGCTGGTTTAAAACTAAATTGACTTGAAGTCTGAAAAAAAATCATCAAATATGATCCCAGAAAAAGGTCACTTCAATCTTAGGAATGCAGATTATGTCTAGCATTTTACATGTACCAAGAGTACTAGAAGTCTCTTTTTTTTGTGGAAAGAACCCAAGTTACCTTATCTGCAGGGACATTAGTAAGACTGGTTTATATTTTACTCTATATTTTATTTTAAAATTTGGTGTAACATAATCTCATCTCACTTGCTTTGTATTTATTCAGTTTTTAAGCTGGTCATCTGTAGGGGGTTAGTATTCTAACAACTAATATATACTGACAATAGTGAGAAAAGAGCAGATACTTTTTATATTTACATCAGCTGGAGACATTTTCCTGCAATGAGGATACAATTTATTTATTTGGCCCTTCCCTTGACAGAGGTCTGCTAAATCCAGGGACTGGTGCCTGGTCCTGGTAAGATAAAGCACTAATGTCTAATTTCTGACTGGCAGCAGGCCCTATGGGGATGCACTGAAATTCCGCTGTCAGGGCAATATATCAGAATGGTCAAAGAGTGGTTTCCCATCGTGTTGCATCAGTTTCATCAAGCAGGCACTTCTGGTTCCTTGTGGAGAGGTGTTGTAAAGATGACATGAATCATAGAATATATGAATTATAGAATAATGGTTTGGATTGGGAGGGATTTAAAAATCTAGTTCCAAACTCTGTCCTATGGGCTGGGATACCTCCCACTAGACCAGTTTGCTCAGAGACCCATCCAGCCTGGCCTTGAACACTTCAAGGGATGAGACACCCACAGCCTCTCTGAGCAATCTGTTCCAGTGCCTCACCACCCTCATAGTGAAGAACTTCTTAAAGTAAGTCTGAAAGACATTGAGAGACCTACCAAACATCTCTGAGTCAGAGAAGGACTGAGTATCAAATCTGGACATATCTGTTCTAATGTCTCATAAATCACAGAAAATCTCACAAGTGTAAGAAGGTTAAGACAGTTTCCTTTTATTTTTGTGATACTCCAGATATGTGATAAGATGAACCACAGATACAAGATTTGTTATCAGGACCTCTCCCTGTTTAAGAAAATTGAAATGTTTACCACCAGTAACTATTTTGCACATTTGGAGTAAAGAAATTCCTCTATGTGTCTATGTGTATCCTTCTGCTGTCTCTACAATAGGTAGAGACAAAATTTTATGATTTAGCTGTGGATTGTATGCAAAGAAGAAATAGTGTTATTGTGGTTTTCTCAGCATCCAGAATAGCTCGGTGTGCATTAGACACATGAGAAAATCAGCCTAGCTTGTTTAACCTTCATGAAAACTATCTGGACAAGAGGTGATCGAAATTCTCCAAAACATCAAAAATCAGACTGATCTAATTAAAACCTTTCAATGTAATTGACACTTGCTACTTAATACTTCAGTATTATTAAGTATCAAGCATACTTGAATATCTACACAATAACCACATATTTTATACTGGCTATTATATCTACACAAATTAACAGGAACAGGAGAACTATGTAATCTTTGCAATTCTTCATGAAGTTAAATGTTCTGTCATTCAGAAGGAAACTTTTTACAGAAATAATCAGAATTATGTGAAGGTCCTTACTTTTTTTTTTTTTTTCTGATATATTTAATATTTTAAGGCATTTTTCTTCTGCAAGGAATAAATCATCCATTAGAAATTTTTCATATAAATTCTTTCACGTGTGATATAAAGTGCTATCTTTTAAAATTAAACTTGTTTCTAATGAGGCTGTTAGTGTCTCTGATAAAAAATACCTAATAATTTTGCTGCTACCATTACAGGCACCATTGTACAACTTCAGTATTAAAAAGTCATATTGTGAAGTGGGCTTAAAAGTATCTATTCTCTAATATTGTGATAATTCACATACAATTAACTAAAACAATTTAAATGTGAAGTTGCTGTCAATTGCTTAAAATAAAAGGTATTACTCTGTTGAATCTTTAGATATAGAGTTTATATTTCTGCATTTGAATTGGCAGAAGGATACCTGGAAATATTTGCAGTCACAGCCATGAGTGGAAGTTAATTTTTGTATCCTTTGTCATTTGGTCATCAGAGATTTTTAGCAAACGTCCAAGCCTGAATCTTTCTGAATGACTTTGAGTTGAGTTCAATCTTCATCTAAGAAGAAATTTTAAAATTTTGGATATTGCTTAATCATTAGCTCATTGATTAAAGATTTCATTGGTGGGTGAGAAACAGCCACATGTTCTAAGAACTTGGTTTAAATAAGAATTCAAGAATCATAAGACTGTTGAAGCTAAATGACTTTTGTTTTGTTTATTTGTTTGGGGTTTTTTTTGGATATGATAAAGCAGACACTCAACCTTTTATTTAAAATCAAGAACACAATTTTATGGACAAAAATTTTGTCTTACAGTTGGATGGTCTTGGTTTAATTTCTTCTTTTTTTTAAGAAACAAATTCAGAGAGAGTGATCATGACGAGCAGAGCCAGGTACCAGCAGGGAACAGATTATTAGAGCTCTGTGGCATAGGGAAAATGGGTTGTTAGCATCTGTGTCAGAGAGGTCAGGGGCAATTGAAGATACCATCATCAGTACTCTTTTAGAAGAAGGCCATTAACACTCACAAACTTTACACAGATTTACCTCCAGGTATGGTCTACACTATTCACTATACTAAATATGCTAAAGAAAAATATGTGTATGGGATCACACAGCTTCTGTGTGCTAGAAAAGATTTGACACACAGAGACAATAACGGACAGTAGAATATTTTTCAAAACTAACCACTGGCCTACCAGACCTGATCCTCAGGGAGTCTGCAAAGACCATCACAAGAACCAGCTGAACACTAAAAGTCGTAATTCCAGTGTGTATGTATGAGCTCAAGACACATGCCAGTTTTATAGTATACTCATTTTCTCATTCCATCCCAAACTCAGCTTGATGCTTCTCATCAGTACAGACAGAATTTAAAGTTATCATCTCACCAGTGGTTTGGCTCGGTCTGTGGGAAGAGAAGTGAATAGAGAGGAAAATCTGGGACAGAGTTTATATGCAATCAAAGAAACATCTGCAAAGAAAATTAGGTGTATCCTAGGATGTATCAGCAAGTGTAATTAAGATGTCAAGAGAAATGATTGACATCTGGCATTTGTGAGACCACTTCTGGGGTATTGCCCTTAGTCTTGCACTCCACAAAGCAAGAAAACCTTCTGCAGTGAGGCCTGAAGAAGGCTATCAGCATCAGGGGATGGAGCACAGAGGTACAAAGAGAAGTTGTAAGAAACAGGTTTGTCCAGGTGAAAGAATAAAAGAATAAAAGGTACTATTTCTGCTTCTTCAGCTATCTAATTTGACTCCTCTCTGATTGGAAAGGTTAGAGGCAAAGGACACAGGTTGGGCTTTGGAAATTCTGATTAGGAATAAAGAAATTTTTGAACCATGAGGGTGGTCAAACAGTGGAGGAGGATGCCCAGTGATTCTTCCTCATCAGAGATAATCATAACAAGATTGGGCAAGGCTCTGGGAAACTTAATGTAGGCTCTCCCTAAACAGGAGGCCAGACTAAGTGACCTCCAGAGGTCCTTTCCAACATAAATTTTTCAGTGTTTTATAGTTGGATGGTCCTAATTTAATTTCTTTTTGATGAAATAAATTCAGAGAAAGTGAGTGATCATGACCAGTGGAGCAGAGCCTAGGAACTCAGCATGGTGTTTCTATCAACAAGAAAGGAATGCATTGGCAATAGTAAAAATGTTCTATCATTTTGCCCAACTCTTGTATGGACAAAATAGAGCAGCTGGATTTTCTATAGGTAATTTTCTTTTTGCCACTCTTATTAAAAGGCTAAGCCAAAACAAAAATGTCTTCACTGAAATTTATATTTTTCTATGTTAAAATGTGAAAAGGCTGTGAAAAGACAGCCTTTCTGTAAGCTTTTTTTCACTTGAAACTATATGTGGCACAAGTTCTTGTTTTTTAGCCCTTCATGATATTATTTTCCTACTATTGTTATTACTATTATTAATATTGTTATAAATATCATTATTAATGAGAATTTTAAAAAGGAAAATAGTACCAGCTGTTTTGCAAAAATATAAATTATGTCTATATGGATATATAATTATTTGTAAAACATTTTCAAATCTTGAGATGGAAAATGCTAAATAGATTCAGACTATTTCAGATATTGTTAATACCTGCAAACCTGCCAGTGTCCCAGCAAAAGCTCATCAACTTAGAAAAGAGTGTACATCTTACATATTATTTTATTATTATTGTTAAAACTTCAAATCTAAAAATACAGAGCACAATAGGAATTAGGATATTCTTATGAGCAATCCATCCAAGATATTGCTACCAAGATAAAAATATTAGGTAGATATTAAAATCTAAAATTAAATGAAACAGAAGCTTAAAGCTCATCATAATAAGACATTCTACAGAGGTGAAAGAGACAAAGTATTGCCAAAGACATAATGATAGAAAAAGTAAGTTACCTTCTAAAATGACAAGCTGATAACCCTTAGATTAAATAATTTCTTGCTATGCTCAATCTTTACAAAAAGTACTTGTTCTACAATTTCTTTATATCAGATCAGGATTTCAACGTCACATGTCTGGTGGTGATGTTACTTGTCATGTTTGGTAATTTTGTATTAGTGTTTGAATGTTTTGGCTGCTGAGTTCTGTGTGAAATGCACCCTACATAGTGAACAGTCTGGGAGAGCTGCCAACAATAAATTGCAATAATCCTACCCTGATTTTGTAAAGTCATGAGTCAAAAGCTCAGCGTCTTGCTGACAGAGCAATTGTCTTAACCTTGTTATGTTCCTGAGATGGTAATATGAAGCCTTATCAATACCATTGATGTGGCTCTCTGAGGTAAGCTAAGGGTCAAAAATTACTGGAATTTATCATGAAGAGCATTTCTTTCAGTATTCTACTGGACACCAGAAGAACAGTGATTTAACATTAAATTTTCATTGGAATGAGAGAGATATAACCACTTGCCTGTAGAAGCGCAGCAGGATACAAGCAGAAGGCAAAAAAATTACATAAACCCCAGCAAAATTAAGTAAAAGCTGGTATTTACATTTTCACTAATGATTATCTGTTTTTAAGTTTGCCCTGTAGGTTTTTACAGACCAAATATAGGTTTCTAGTCTGTTTCACATTCTTTGAAATCTAGTTTCCAGGAAGCTCGTATCTGGTCTTTTACGGTTAGCGCATCATAATGGATGGAAAAAGATCGTATTTTCTTCTTAAGGAACATCTGAGATGAAAGCAAATCATCAGATGAACCTAGATATTTTTCAGTAATTGACACACACAGAGTTGTAGCTTCTTAATTGAGGTTTAGTTTTTGTTAGTTAGTTAGTTAGTTAGTTAGTTAGTTAGTTAGTTAGTTAGTTAGTTAGAAGGACTGCTCTCCATAGGAGTGACCCATGCTGGGGCAGATTGCAAAGAACTGCAGCCCCTGGGAAAGACTCACACTGGAGAACTTCATTGAGGACTCCTGTGGGAGGGACCCACTTCCACGTGGGAGGAAGGAGCAACAGAGACAACGTGTGATGACCTGACTGCAGATCCTATCCCAGTCCCTGTGAGTTGCTGGAGAGGGGTGGACAGAGAAAATTGCTAGTAAAGTCAAGCCTGGGGATATGGGAGTAGGGGTGGGGAGGGTGTTTTAAAGTTTTTATTTTTTTATTTCTCATTATCCTACTCAGATCTGATTGGTAATAAATGAAATAATTTTTCTCCAAGTCTGTTTTCCTTGTGACAGTTACTTTTGAGTGATCTTTCCCTCTCATCCCAACCCAAAAGCCTTTTGTTCTATTTCCTCTCACTATCTGGCTAAGGAAGGAAGTCATAAAGTAGCTATGTTGGGCACCTGTTAACCAGCCAGGGGCAACCTACCACAGCTGTGCATTTACTGTTTGTCTTTTTACATCCCTATAGCATTGGATAAGGATTTGGGGTTAGGGAGGTGATAATTTTACTCAGGTTCCTCTTAACCTGTGTGGAGACAGGTGCAAATGGGAGCAATTTCTGCAGTTGCTTCATTGAATCTTAGTAACATTTTTACTCTCTGAAAGACGCCTGCCTTGAATGATATGGAATTGTCCAGAGAGAATATTTATGTTTAGAGGATCACTATCCCCTCCTGTAACCCTAATTCCTCTGGGTTTCAATACATAATAGAGCCAAAGCCTGGAAGCTCCCAGCAATGTTTATTCTATGATAGATGAGTGAGTTACTGGATGACATGTCTGTTAGAAGGTGACTGGCCATGTCTCTTCAGGGGATGAGCACCTGTTTCACCTGCTTTTTACTTTCTGCAAAAACACTGCCATTACAGGAAGCCTAGTAGACACTCTGTTCCTTAAGAGCAGTCTAGTGTGGTCTCATCAGATTGAAGAGATATGTTCCAGGCAAACTGGATGCATCCAGCTTCTGCAACAGCTTCTTCAAAGCTGTGGGGAAAACGGTGAAGAGAAAATGATGCTGGCAAGGAACCAGACAGCAATAGTGACCTTGGCACAGACAGAGATAGCTCTTTTGACTTATGCTGTAAAGACCTTCAGCTGTGATCAGATAACAGATATGCTGAATTTAAACAGAAACCATTGGAGTATGACAAAGCTTCTTTAAAGGAAAAAGTTCAAAAGTCATTTAGAATAACATGAGAGCACATTATTTTAATGAAAAGGCCATGTAGTTACATCACATTTTCGTACATCAAAGAGACACAGTCATAAGCTCCTGAGATGTGGGCTAAGGTTTTCAAGATGAAATTGAAAGTTCTATCAGTTTTCTTTTCATATAGAGAAACAAACTTCTCCTCTGTGGTAATGAGATCAGAATTGTACTAAAAGGCATTTAGTAAAATCTTTGCAATCAGTGCCTAAAATAATTATTGTTTTTAAAGGATGCTAAAGTTGAAAACTACTGACTATCTTCCTGATGTCTTCTGAGGGTAAGAGACACAGGAAGAATTTGGTTGGCTCAGACCAATTTGCTTCATTGCTGGTGCTAATAATTTCTGGGCCATATTAAGAGAAAGCCACCAGATCACTGTACAAGGAAGGAGGTGACTTTGAATTTTGCAAAAACTCTCCTTTAGAAAAGTGGAGCTTTTCTTACAACAAATGCCCTTCACCTTTGCTCCACTGAACTAATTTAGTCCACAGATGGCAGACCTCCTTGACAAGAAGTGAGAGCCTTTCACTGGCAAAAGCATTCAAGTCAAAAACTGAGTTATAAAAGAACAGAACTTGACTTCAGGCACTAAAAAAAGATTTCAATTGCTGTTGAAAGCCACACTGTAGAGAGGTTCACATGAAAGACTTTATTTATGTGGAAATAAATTGGAGGTCTTATTTTTGAATAAACCAAGTTTTGTACAGGATACAAGAGAGGTCATAAAGAATTTATTCAATATCACTTTCTAGGGGACCTGTGAAATATTATTGTTTACACTTTGATTTGAATTGAAATGGCATACTGGTGTTAGATACACTTATATGACCGTTTTAAAGGAATAGTTGATCTAAAATTTTTTGTTCTTAATTAGTTATATTTTATCATGCCCCTGTGTGATTTGGTAAATAAAAATGAACATAGAAGTGTTAGAACTTCGTTAAACTGTAAACTTGCTTTACTTCTTGGTTACTAGTTAAATAATATGGATAGTGACTTGGACAAGGCCTAAACAAGCAATGCTCACCTTCATTATCAAGTCAGAGTGAAGGAGGAAATGAACTCTTACCTTCTCAGCTTTTTGGGAGAAAAATCATAACCAGACGCAGTTGGTAGGAAGGAAGGAGCTTCAATAAATATATCAGAAGGGTCAAAAACCTGTCTGTTTTGCATTGTCTTTTTTCTGGGGGGGAGGGTTGTTTGTTTGTTTGGTTGTTTGTATGAATGAATGAATGAACGAATGAATGAATAGAAACCATTTTACCTCTGGAAATACTGGACACACAAGAGAGAATGAATTGCATAATCTTTCACCATTGAGAAGGTAATTTGCTGACCTCAGGTCAATGATCGGATAAAGCTGTAAGCTCCATTACAGCTAGTTGCTTTAATTCCAGCCTATGGACACAGGTGTCATCTCAGAACATTGTTTTATAATTTTTTTAATAACTGTAAACCGTGATTCAAAAATATATGCCTATTTCCATTAGTATTTTTTAGGCCAAATAAAATATACATATTGCATTGGGTTATTTCATGTTATATCTTTTGACTGGTACAGAAATAAATAGCAAATTTGCAGACCTATATTTCTTTTAATTAATTCTGAAATCTGTGAGAAGAGGGAATATAGAATAATAATGCAGAAGAGCCTGTGTTCTAAGTATAGCACTTTTTTCAACTTAAGTGTTTGCAATTTATAACTGATTTTGGATAAAAGGGGATAAAGTCAATGACCTGTTAGATTCTGCCTGCCAATTCCCACTCCCTGAATGTGTTACAGCAGCGCAATGTCCTCAGATGCTGTCTGGAAAGCCAAACTACAATTATTTACCGAGCAGAGAAATTTGTGAGATACAGTTCAGCATTCTCTTTGATTTTTGTGGCAAATTATTAAAGACCATAATAGAAGTAGGGACCTGTTTATGGTTAAGCTATCCAAGGATTACATATAATTCTTCCTGTCTTTCCTTCTGGAATATGTCCTCCATGTTTATTTTGACTTCTATACCACTGCTTATAAATCAGAATCCCTTCTAAAATAGCATTCCAACGATCAGTTCTATTGTTCCAGTAAAACCAGGCTTTCCTAAAGGTATTAGCAACTGTAAAGACTGTAAGCAAAAAGTCTGCTCTGCGCACATATGGATTATATACTATCTTTGCTTTTATAGGCAACAGGTATTGTGTATTGAGCTAATTAGGACCCCAGGCTGACTGAATAATGCCTCAGTATCTAGGGTCTCTCCTCTGGAAACAGAACTGAAAATCATTGCTGGATTTTCTTTAAATTTCCTGATGGGTTTAATAAGTCTGTGCTACTTACATTTAACTACACTTACAGTTAAGCTGATATATTTTCAGATATTTATAGAGTATTTTCTTTTCTGGAAAGTATTCTGCAGTGACTCTCAATTTGAAAAAGATATTCACAGCAGGGTCACAGTATTGCAGTAGGATCAGATGGGATAATAAAGGGAATATGTACTCTTGGAAAGATCTGGTGGTGCTGTGGATTTTGGGAGGTAAAGTCAAAGCAATATTACGTGGAACTCAGTGTAATTTATTTACTAGCACATAATTCACCTAAATAGCTCAATTCAGAGCCTGCAGAGTGCTTAGACACATTTCGTAAACACAGCTTGATGCTTAAGACTTTTGTTCCTCATACCTTTGATTGAGGGCATTAGCCTCAAGGAGTAATTTATGGATTTTCTTCTCTAATCTAATTAAATGGAAGGAAGATTTCCATTGTTCTTCTATTTTTAAACTGAAACAGGCATTTTTACTTTCCAGATTATTTTGTGTTTTGGTGCTCATGAGATATCAACATCTCAGACTTCTTATGGGACTTACTCTTGGCCTATTGAAAGCCTTCTCAGTATCTCCACTTCCTACCTGCCCCTCACCAGGAGACACCCATGGTTCTTGTCTTGCCAAGCTGCTCCCTTCCCTCTTGCTGCAGTGTGCAGGGAGGAAAAGAGGTATGAAAATGTGCCTTCCATCTGATTTGTTCATAACTTTCTTTTCAATGGAGAAAGAAGACCCTTGTTACAGTGATGGTTTTGACTGGGATAGAGGTAATCACACCGTTACTTGTGATGGAGCCCTGATTTCCTCGGGACGGCTGAACACCTGCCTGCCCACAGGAAATGCTGAATGAATCTCTTGATTTTCTTTTGCCTATGTGCATGACTTCTGCTTTACCTATTAAACCATGAATTCTCTCACTTTTACTCTTCTGATTCTCTCACACTTCCCAGTTTTCTGGCTTAGCAAATGTGTGTTCAGTGCTGAAAATGGATTAGGATACAGCTTTGAAGGCAGAAAGTTATGTGACATCACAATGACTGGATTTTGGCAGAAAAGGACTTTCCCAATCTTTCCCAATTTCTGACACTTTCTTCAGGTTGTGTCTGGTTAAAATCCACAGATGCTTCCAAAGGAAGTTTTCCAAAGAGGTATGCATTATGGACTTCCTAAGAAACATTCCTGTGCAGAGGGAACACAGGATCTTTACAATCTACGTGGCAGAACATTTAGGTGTACAATTATGGACACATATACTGCATTTTCAAACATTTGAAAGAGTCTGTCCTTTTGTTTTAACCTAAGGGCTGATGAAGGAAATGAGCCATCTGAGCCTGCACCTCAGGTGGAAGATATTTGGTGATATTTTGTCTTCCTGAATGAATGTAGAAAGCTAGCAAAGCATTGGCTAGCTCTAGGTATTACTACTTTGGAGGATAGAATTTGACCTCTAACATGCAGGCTCTGTCATAAACCCTTCCATAAATCTAGATGAGAAACTGTTTTTTTGGGGAATATGGTGCATGTCTGTATATCCATTTTTCTTTTTCTTTCTTCTAAAGAAAGGAGCATTCTGCAATCCAATAAAGCTGTTAAGAGTAAACTCTGATCCTTGCAGTTTTCATTTCTAGGGTACCCCAGGGAAATAATCACATTTGTTTATTTTTATTTATTATTACTAAAAGTAGCTTTTACCTTAAAATCTACTGCCTGGTAGAGACTGTGATGGCTCTTTGTATTCCTTTGAGAATCTCAGGCACAATCCAATTCCACTTCAATCTACTAGAATACTGTTAATCAAGAATTTAAAAAAGGTAATTTCTGCAATTCTTTTGATTCTTTTCTTGTTTCAATTTTCAAAGGGTCCAGTGACAGCATAAGGAACAGCATTAAAATACAGAAGAATATGATTTTTTAAAAATAATTTTTATTTGTGTAGGGTGTTTTTGCTTTTTTGTAAGACTCATTTGGCCTACAAATGGGAAGTCTATTTGCTTAAGTTAAGGATATGCAGAAATACACTGAGGATTTAGGAAGTTATTGTAGGGCCCCCTTATGTTCAGCATTCTTGAATTGGTTATTGTGAACAAGATAAAGTCTTTTGCCCTGTTCACACCATATTCACTGACATAGAAAAAGAGGAACAATCTCTTGTCTCTGCAAATGAATAAAAATTAAAAGATTTCAAAAGCTAAATATTTCAGATCACAGGAAAGAAACACTGTTTTTTATACAGTGCCTGCATTCTCTGTTGTATTGCCTCTGTCTGGGAGAAAAGATGGTAAGTAAATCTAATGTTAGCTGGAATCCCTAAGAGTTTTGGATATTTTCTGAATAGTTCATCTAGCAGACAAATAAGTTAGTATACAGTTGAAAATTAAACCATATACTTTCACATGAAAAAATACCCCAAGTATTCTGCAACAAGGAATTTTTAACTTTCTTTTTTGTGCATTCTGGGAAGCTAAAGTAGGAATGATAGTTTATAGTCTAGGCTTTGACACTAGAATATTTAATATTTAATTTCCTAAAACATGCATCCCTGCTCTTGACTGCATAGAATGACAACAAAATTAAGTACAAAGGCCTTGGATATAATATACTGCTCCCATAGTTCTGGAGTGGTCTCTGCAGGCTCCAGGTAAGTGCCAAAATCTGCCATGGTATCAGATACAGCAATATGGAATTAATTTTTTCCATATTGCTCCCTTTAATGATCTTTCAGCAATACCAAACTGATTTCATTTCTACAGCTACTGTTCTTCCCTATCTCATCTTCATTCTTTCTCCCAGCTTGAATTAAATAAGAGAGGTGAGAGATTTATTTTTGATAGCTCACTGTTATAAAGGGGATATCTCTGTAGCATTGTATAGTACAAAAATCTTCATTACACAGATATATTTGAGTGCATTCTTCTCTAAAGAAAGCCATATAGTTGAATTAACTCTTAGTGTACAACCCTCAACACGTAGGTATCACTTTGATTGTGGTACAGCTCAGTAAGCACTGCTGGATGGCAACAGGGAGGGAAAGGTTGCCAGCACTTTCAAAAATGTAGCAGACTAGAAGCTTGCTTCCTGTAGTCTTCCTGACACACTGTAATAAAACTCAGCAATCACAGTTCTGATTTATTTTTGAGTGACCACAGAGTTCTACAGAGACATTTTAATACACAATCACTTGACCGCACACTGAATTCACATTGCGAATGCTCGTGTATTGAGTCCTATGGAGATTTTGACTCAGAGGTGCCAGCTGCTCACTTCTAGACCATTAAAGCTGCTGGATCTTTTCTGATGCCATCTTCAAAGAAGGATAAAGTGCTTTTGGAAGGCTGTAGGGAGTAATGGCTTTTTGACATATTGGATGGATTGAGACAGCTAAGGAATTGCATTTTTCTGGGGATAATTTTATGATTTACTTGTGCGTATTTATCCAAACTAACGAATATTCTAAATCTGTACAGCCATTAAGAAAAGTGAGTGCATTCTGTTTATTGTAATGAATTAGTGATTAGTCCAAATCATGAATAGCTTTGGATTAACTTGCACCCATCAGAGCAGAGATATACAAAAGAATGGGAGAATTCTGGGAAGCAAGAGGCAGGAACAGTCATAGCAAAAAGCTGTCATTTGCCCCAGCTGCATGGATTGCTGTGAGGAGTTGCACTGATAGCACAAGTGGGAAAGAGCTTATGGCTTTCCATATTCAGCAAAGGAGGTGGAAGCACATGCTGCACTCTCCCTGCTGAAATAGTGAGTCCCAAATCCCCAGTTTGGTCTACAGGGACCAGTGTACCTCTGCTCTGCCCTGTGTGCTCTGAATGGGATAGAGTGGTCATATCACATTTCCTTCCTTGAAACATATTTCAAAAATCCCATATTATCCTTTATTTGGATTTAATTGGAGTAAAGACTTCCTGAGTACTTGTTTGTATTTTTAAAATTGTTTGTATTATCCTAGCGCCCAGAAGCTTATTCAAGGTGCTATGTGGTATAAGTTTACAATGATAGATCTTCCTCAAATATCTTTCAATTCAAATGCAATAAAAAATTCAGCTGATATGGATAGATCAGTGGCGGATGAAACAAACTGCTGATTGAGAAAAATGATGAAACATTTTCATGCATGGCTTTCCACATGTGAAGAGAAACATGTGGAATCCCTGTAGTGTCTGTTCCAAAATGTAACCAAACTGTCAGATGGAGGGCCAACAATGCTGCTACAAGACAGAGTTTGTAGAGTGAGAGTACAGCTAGAAGGACTTTGACAATTAAGACTATCAGCTTGTGTTTGACATGAAGAAGGGACAAGTGATAGTAGGACTCAAAGGGAGAGATGAATTTATTAATCATCTTTGGAGCAATATTGCTCTACTGTAAGGAGAATATGGGCAGTATGACAAGGTGGGTTTCTGTGTAGAATAGAGAGGACCTAGAAATAAAAAAAAAAAGTGTAAAGTTTATAGTCTGAAAGCTTGAATTGTCACTGAAGCCTGAGTCAAAGACTCTTGACCTGATCAAGTCAAGAGTCTTGACTTGAGTCAAACCTGAGTCAAAGACAAGCAGGAGAACCTTGTGGAACAGATATGAAAAATTTAGGTTGCAAAACTGAAGGAGTAAAAAATGAACTCATCTGATCACAGAACCTCTGTCATAAATATTTCCTAATATTGGAGTAGGAATAGAGGAAATAATGTCAAAGGAGCCACATCTAAAAAAAGAAATATTGTAAGGATTGTAAAATTGTAAAAGATTGAAATATTGTAAAGGATTAAAAGAAAAGATAACTGGAAGAATCAAGGGGGAGATTTAAAGCAGGAGAATCAGCAGGTCCATCATTAAAAGAGAGAGGTAAGGAGGGGAGAGGAGATGGGTAAAAGGGAGGGAGAGGATAGAGGGAGATCAGGCACATAATGTGGCAATGACATTTGTGATGTCACAGGAAGAGAGTTAAAGTAATCAACAAAAAAAATGGTTCTTGGAGAAGACTAAGGGGAAAAAACATTGTGGTGAATAGAGCTCCAGGCTGAATGATGTCATTAGAAACAGAAAAGTAGTTATGGGCTGAGATGATTTATGGACTGATTTCAGTAAGGGTGGTACTCAAAAAAGGTTTTATTTTCTGCCCCAAGGATGATTTTAAATAGTCTTAAATCCAAACCAGCTTTAAGCATAAAATGATAGGTAACTTAATCAGGAACTTGGTTTCTCAAAAAGACTTTAGTCATACTCTCCTCTCCATTTGCTACTTCTTATCTCTTGTTTTCTGAAAATTTAGTTTTAGCAAAACGAATGAAGACGGCACTTGTTGAGGCCAGGCAATTCAGTGATCCCACCTAGACCTGGATCATATTTGAAATTCAGATAATAACAATCCCAGAATAAGCATTTATGTGGATGATTGTACACAGTTAGGCAAAGTCCAACAAAGTTTGGGACTAAAGAGAACAGCATCTAAAGAGCCTATCTACTGAGGGAATATGGCAGGCCCAGAAGGAAGGTAGGTGGATGAGACACATGACTAAGACTGGATCCCATTTGAAGTTTTTGTTGTACTTGTAATTCTATCCATGGGATTGTGATACTCAGTTTTTCATTACTATGACTATTTTACATGTGATCTCAGATTGGTGTGCATGACTCATTATAAAATGTTGTGAAATAGGATTTTGAAAGTTACTGGTTCATATATTTTGATAATTTTAATTATTTAAACACAGGAAGAAAAGGATCATTGTCATTGAACTGCACAGGCTAAGAAAGTAGTGCAATGTTATTAAACTTTATAGCTTATAATATAAGTAAATTGCTTGTGCAGAGCAGGAAGATTTTTTCTTTCTATTATTCTGAATATTAAGTACTGGCTGCTGCCCAAGAAAAGGTAATAAGCAAGATGGGGCAGTGAATTTATTGGATATGTGTAATTCAGGTTTCCTTTGAAGGAGGGAGCTCTGACCTATGTCTCTAAACTCCCATAAATACAAGGACCCATATATTTAAGCACTGAGCAGTTATTTTTCTCCCCTTGAGTATACAGCATGGCATCATTTTGACATTTTGTCTAAGTACTTAAATCAAAATGGTTGTCATAAGGTATCTGGTACTCCCTGCAGCACAGGGGGAGGTGTGTTTTTTTCTGATGTGGTAAAGCTGTTAAAGAATCCCTTTTTAGTTTAAGTGTATTTAGCCATATGGTATAACAAATAAAATTTACAAAATGCCTTGAGCTTTTAACCAAGTGAACATAAGATGCTCCGTAAACAAACAGATCGGGTGTATATCTATACCTGTGTACATGCATGAGGAGCCGCTGAGGAGACTGGGATTCTTTAGCCTGGAGAAGAGAAGGCTCAGAAGAGACCTTATCTCCTTTTACAACTAACTGAAAGGAGGTTGTAACCATGTAGGGACCTGCCTTTTCTCCCAGGCAACCAGCAACAGAACAGGAGGAAATGGCCTCAAGCTACACCACGGGAAGTTCAGGTTGGAGATCAGGAAGAGTTTCTTCACTGAATGTGTGCTTACACATTGGAACAGGCTCTCCAGGGAGGTGGTGGAATCACCATCTCTGGGAGTGTTCCAAAGGTGACTCTTTGTGGCACTTAGTGCTATGGTTTAATTACAAGATGGAGGTTTTGACCAAACAAAAGGCTGCCTTGTTAATTGACTCAAATATAATTTTGGACCTTATTATCTTGGAGGTCTATCTATCTATATATCTGTCTATCTATCTATCTATCTGTCTGTCTATCTATCTATCTATCTATCTATCTATCTATCTATCTATCTATCTATCTATCTATCTCACTGTAAATAGCTCAGCTAAAACCAAGGTGGGTATTTTTTTTTGAACGAGATTTTTGTCTTACTCCAGGGAAAAATGAAATAGCTATGTTTCAATGCATTCTTACACCTATTTCATTTCATTCTCTAAATTGATACTGTGATTTTCCCTTTGCCAATTCATTTTTATTATCTCTTACAGTTATTCATGTTTACTTTCTTGGTATCAGTTCATATTCACTTATACTATATCTCTGATATTCATTGCTATCCTTTAGAATACAGCTATGAAGAAAAGTACCAATTGTTTTAATTTTTTCTCTTCATCTAAATTCTAAATTCTAAATTTTTTAAGCTTAAAGAAGGTGATGTGAAAAAGCCAGTCGTAATCTGTGTTTAGACTACTGACAAACAATATCATATTTCATACTCCTCTAATTATATTATATCCAAAACAAAGACTAAAATATTCTTCAGTTCTCTAAAAATATAGAAAATTCATAAGCAGAAATAGGATAATTATTTCCCCTTAATTTATTTGACCCCCATCTTTTAGCTATTATAGCCTTCCTTACTTTCTTTCATTGTCTCTCTGCTCCATGTAAATGTCTATTTTAAACAGCAGTCACATAGCCCCATGGAAACACTGTGGAATCTTGTAATTACCTCTCTTCCCTGCTGCATCTCCAGTGCAATGGCAAATCTCATTATTTTTAGCAAAAAGTAATAACTTGTGCCAAATTTAATATGTCATAATTCATCCCCCCCCCCAAAATGGATTAAAGAGCAAGTTAGGGCTGCTCATAGACAAGTGATCTGGATTTTGACAACTCTGAACTCCAGTGCTGGAAGTTAATCAATCTTATTACCTTCTCAGAAGAGGCCTCTGCAGAAATGGAAGAGACTCTGCTACTCTGGTACCTGGTCACTGTGTCTTTGGCTGTCTGGAGCACAAAAATATAGGATTGATTTATGTCCAGGCATGCGTAGTCTATCTTTTTCCACTGAAAAATTAAATTTCCTGTAAAGTTTATTTCAGCCCCTTAAACTAGACTATGGCAAAGATGGTCTTTTTTTGCAATACTGCAATGTGTAATGCCAAAATAACTGACCTCATTCACTGCAGTACAAAAATACATATTTTTTTATTTTATTTATATTTTTAAAATTTATTTATTTTATATATTATCTCCTTTTATTCTGGGGTCAGGGTAAATCATAAGCCTGTTTGTGAAACTGAACCTGTATACATGTGTATGCATATATAGATTCCTGCATAGAATTCAGTTTTAATTCTCAATTACAGCTTTCACTACTTGTTAAAGCAATAATTATGGAGTTTATCTACATGGTTACATTTCAAGGTAGAAGTGTCTTATGTAGAAGGTAGATGATTACTGATAGAAGAAAGGGAAGAATTTCCAAACAAAGAAAAAAAATGTCTTAGGCTTTATCCTGTTAAAATCTGTTGTGCAACAAAGATCATCAGAAGTGTGTGATATTCCTGTTGACAGTACTGAGTGTTTATACATGGGCTGATTAGTCTCCAGTGTCCCCTGCAGACAATAGTGACAACAGTGAAGGAACTGACTCCTCTCAGCATTTAAGTCTCAATGTTAAATTCCATCCTTTGAGTTCAATGAATCAATACTCAGTGCTGATAATTATTGTATTTGCAATCCCAGAGACTTTACAGCCCTTGAGACAGAGCAGTAGCATTCAGCTAAAGAGGAATGAGACTTGGAGAGCTGCCTTGTTAATTGACCCAAATATCATGCAGTTAATGAAATGTTTTTAAGGATTCTGTAAGCTCATGAGATGGCTGAGTGATATTGGACACTCTTAAGAAGCGGAGAATATTTATCAATGCCAATGAAGGCAAATTGTCTAGGCAAAAATACTGGCATTCATTCCCATCATGGCAATGAACATAACCTTGATTCTCATTTTCTCAGTGTTTTCATAACTTTTTATGTGACCTCTTCTTTGTAAACATTTTTGATGCAGTGGAAAAGGCACATGGCAATAAAACCTGCTCACGGTACAAACAAATTCAATGGTTGTGGACCCGCTCACACTTCCTTATAGCCCAGCATCACACACAAAGTATCAAAGATTCTCCTGCTGCTCTTTAAAAGATGATCTGCAATAGCTCAGTGTCTGGGGATGATCATTTGCTTTCAATGTAGGCGAATAGGTGAGACTGCAGATTTGCAAAGGGAAATACAAATGGATCTGCTTTTAACGAACAGCAAAGTGCACCTCACTAAGAGGAAGTTTAAACATGAGACAAAGCTTGAAAAAATTAGTATTTTGAGCTTTTGTCTACACAGTGTTTTAAAAATGTTCAGCAGTACAAAATGAACTGCACAACCCTTGGTGATAACCATTGACTAATATTATTTCTGTCCTTTCTTTTCAGGCACACTGTACAAGTCCATTCGCTGATATCGAGAATATAACCATCAAAGAGCAATTGGAAATGGTTATAAAGAGGATTACTTTTTAGCCTCTGGTTAAGGATATATGATCCAGTACCAAGAAGTAGTCTCAGTTATTGAAATGTACAGTCTCCTCTCTTAAAAGAAAATCTTCCCTTTCTTAACTGGACACAACGGTAAAATACAGCATAAAATAAAACTTAGACAAGAATGCACTATTGCTATAAACAAGAGAAACCATCAGACTGGTAAAATATTCCTAAGTCTGCAATATCTGCCTAATTTTGCTCCCATGAATATAAATTGCAAAAAAATCTTACTGCCTTTTCTTGGGGATAAAGTTTATCCATCACTAAACAGCTTTGAAAATCCCATCTTTGGTGCCTTGAAATCTCATTATATTAGTGAAGGGCAGAAGTAATTGCTCACAGTATAAAGATAAAATGGAACTGCAAGAAAAGATGCAATTGCAAGACTGGTCAAACCACTGTTTAGTAGAAAACATGGAAATATTCTGTGAGTTAAGGATGCAAGTTTCCAGTTTCTGAGTGCATCAGAGGATTATGCCTAAAAACTGAATTACAATTAAAAAAATACAAAACAAAACCAAACAAAAATCCCAGATCAAAACAAAAACCTCTAAACTAAAATCCACCAAACTACACCCTGCAAGTAATTAAAAGTTTAGTCTATAGATAGATTTTTAAAACAATGCTAATTTGAACTTTGTATCCCTGTGCTTGTCACAAGCATTCATCTGGAATAATTAAACACTTTGAAATGCAATTAAAATCAATGTCTTCCTTGGACACAAACCCATTACATACATTTCTTTTTCTTTCCCTTAAAAACACAGTACTTTCTGAGAAGTCTCAAACCAGCCTTTGCAGGCAACAAGTGGTGTTTGAATAGCTTTGATAGCAACAGCTTCCCTACTTCCAGGGAGAAAATATTTGATCATTGTGGCAATTTTATTATTTTTTCATATTTAATTTTATTTAATTTGGTTTCTATTTTTCAGCATATTTTACAGTTACTATTGTACATTTCAATCAAATTCACAAGCTGCCTATCTGACTGCTTAGTGAAAATTGTTATTCAATGTAAATAAGGATGTTTCAACCATTAGAAGAGAATAAAGCTCCACTGTGTAGATTTTTTTCATTCATTGAATGTGATCTAAATTGTTCAGGCAGATCAGCCACTTTTAGGTATTTCTTGAACAATGGACATTATTTGAACTTGCAATAAAATGCCATTTTAAAATTTTGCAGCCACATGTGCATTCATGGATCAATAATTTTATATCAGCCCCACATATGACAAAAAAAATCAATAAAAATGCAAGACTGCATAGATTAAAGATAAATAGTGCTTGGTAAAGTGAGAATCACGTCTTGCCTCCACCCCATACCATGTGGCAACCTCTAGTTCACATGTTGAAGGCTAATCTAGGTGGGCACAAATTGTTCAGTTGCACAGCAGAACGCTTACATTGCTTAACTTTGGCATTTCAGTCAGGCAAACTGTCACCTCATCAAAGTCTCTTACAAAATGTCAGCATAACAGTCTGCTTGAATGTTAGTCTTCCAGCCATTTGGGATCAAATGTGTCCTTCTTTATGCCACTTTGTGTATTGTTCCTTCACACTTCATTTTCCTATCCTGTTAGCACTTGTGAGGGACTCTTGACATTTTTGGTTTGCCATGTGGTCTGAAAAGTAATTTTTTCCCATTTCCTGGGGCATGCTGAGACTTTCCTGCAAATTTTTTTCCTTTTAGTCCTGGAAAAACATTTGTTGAAAGAGAGGCTAAGTTCTGGAGGTCCCTTAGCCCTTGGCTTTGGAGGTCAGTATTTTATGTATCAAAGGATGGAGGAATAAATCCCTGTGGACAAATACAGACTCACTTTCTGCAGGAGTTGTTTTTTCCTATTGCATCTAATGTCTACACTGAAAGAAGAAATCTATATCCCAGCTTTTTTATTTTTCTTTTTTATTTTCTGAAAGTTATCTATTGTCATCTGTGTAACTAGACAATGGTTATTTTTATCATGTATATATGCTTTGAGCAATTTTAATCCCTAGGCCTCCTTTCATGTTTGATATCTTATTCTGTTCTTTCAGTGATCTCATTATAGAGCTTAATAATTTGCACACCTGGGTATTTTAAATGTTTTACTTCACTGTTTCTCACAGAAGAATATCTAAGATATCATTACATTAGAATTTGCAATAGGTTCAGGTTGTTTTATTTATTGAAATTCAATAGAAAATTATGTCTATTAGAAGAATCCAGATGTAACCATCATAGCAAACAGTTATCTGTAGGAAATTTGTCCTGGCAAGGCAAGTATTGTTTACCCAGGTATAATTTAGTTTGAAAAATCAAATCTTTATATAATGAAACAGTAGCATTTAATTGTCTCCTAAAAAGTGTGTACAATTTCTTTCCTTCTCTTTCTGCCAGTATTCTCTAGGTCTGTTTAGGGAGAAATTTGTTGAGGTTTATTGGAAAGCTGTTTGTTAGGCAGGGTGTGTTTTAGATTTTCTTTCTAAGCAGAGGCTATTGAGTTCACAGAGAACTAAAAACTTAAGAAGACTTCTAACCATTTACAAAGAAGAGACCTTAGCTGACCAAACTGAACAAGTTGAACAATCTGAAATAAAAAAGAAACATTTTTTTCTTATATTTAGAAGACATCTGATACTACTTGAGATAAAGCTGGAAAAAAAGGAGCCAAGGCAAAGATTGGGTGACTGTTGCCTGAGAAAAAGATGTCCTGAAAAGTGGCATCTAAGTAGTGGGAACAATATCTACTAGTAATTTCAGATAATTCAGAGACATTTCTTCAGAGAACAAGTTACAGAGAAACTCCTTTCAGAAAAGGACACATAGATTTTGCTGCATCAGAAACTGGATTATGCAATAGAAGAAGCAAAGCAGAAAATGAAGCTAATATCACTAAATAAAAGGAAGAGGCAGACGCAGCAGCTCAAGACCATAGTAAAAAGGCAGAAAACAGAAGAACAAAAATCAAACCTCCTCCCTTTGCATTCAAGGAAAGAAACTGAAAATTGAGTCAAAATGATAGAATCACAAACACAGCAAATAAGGTAAAGCAAAATAAAAAATGTAAGATAGGAAGCAAGAGGTCTCCCAAAGAAAAGGCAATATGACAGAGATTTATTATAAACTGACAGCCACATCTTTGGACAATGATTGCTGGAATCAATTTTACATCTGAACATATCCCTGTATATGATGTTTCACCGTTGTTGTTCAGGGTGCTAAGAAATTATACATCATGAGATGCATATGAACCTCTTTGTTCAGTTCTTAACATCTCTTCCCTTACTCAGAATGCTTCTGGGAACTGACAGCCAAGAGCAAATCAGCCTTTCTGCTTCTGTTTACAGTGGGGGTAATGCACTTGTGTTCTGGGCTATTACACAAGCTCATGAACTTGTGGTGGGTGGCTTCTGTTTTGTGCATGAACATTTCACACCAGCTTCATAGGTAATACCGTAGTTTTACGAATTTTCAAAATAGGAAATCAATAATTTCTAATGGAAAGTCCTTTCTGCCAATCTAATCAACTAAATCAAGGCACACATTTAATTTAAAATTGGTTTTAGAGAGTACTTCTCTTTTTTTGCCACCATGACTAAGTTTGCCATGGGCTAGAATCTTAAAGCTTGTGTTCTCAGCAAAATCTATGCAGAATTGTTGGAATACTTTTAGAATCTTTAATGTTTTCCTACTTAAATATCAGCTTAAGTAGGGGGGGGAGTGAGGACTGGAAAGAAAGAGGAAGATCTACATTCATGCCTACAGGCTTATACATAACCCTACTCATATGTCCCCCACAGAAATGTACTTGTCCTTTGCCTCATGGCTGTATAAAACTTCAGGTTTTCTTGTAATAGAGAGATTTTCTTGCTACTGTCATGAAAAATTCAAAATGCATTTACATCAGTAGCTCACTTCACTGATACTCCTGTTATCTATGTCATATCACAGTTTGCCATGTATCAACTCAGCTTGCATAATTCTTCATTGCTGCCCCACTGCTGCCTTTTTGAAGGCAAATGTCTTTTACAAAAGGCAGCATGACTGAGAGTGAGCTTGTAAAGTCTGAAGTCCTCTCAAAACCTGTGCATTGCTCAGAGCTCTGCTTGGTTACTGTAGGGTGTGGGAAGGAATGTAAATTCAAGTCCACTAGAAAGTTACATGTTTTAATTAGTTATTTGATATATTTAATGTTCTGCTTTGGCATGGAAGGGTTCTTGAAGAATACCTGGAATAATTTTTTACATATATCTCTTTTAAATTGTGGGAAGCTATAACTAAGATGCTAAATCTTGGTAATAATAATAATAATAATAATAACAATAATAATAATAATAATAATAATAATAATCTTGGTTATGCTGTGGCTACACTGTTTAATCTGCAATTGTTTTTGTTTCCTTGACTGAACTTTTGCTACACTTTTAACAGCTTTTGGCTCATTACATAAGTTGCAGCATTTTCTTCCTTTCATAGCAGGAATTCTGAGTTTTCAGCTGAGTAAGTGTGTGCATGAGCAAAGGTGTGGATGCAGAAAATGTAGCGTTAAACTGTTCTCATGTTGCTAATGAGGTGCTGGGGTAAAAGAGGCTGCATCTGGCTGAATAACATCTCACTTAGGTGCAGTGTACAACAGCTTGTTAAGCTTGCAGTAACAGATAGAGACCCACAATGCTTCTCCTCCTTCTCATCCTTCTCCTCCTCATGCTTATGAGCCCTCCATATAGTTAAACTCTCCATTTTAGAGCTGGAGAGGTCTTCAGATCTGGCACCAGGACCTTGCCAGCTCATAGGATTTCCATCCACTGGCACTTACCTCACCCACAGTTCTTTCCCATGGACTGTCAGGGAAGGCAAGTTTCTGAAAAGAAGTTATGGCTTGAAGGTCAAAATGTAATGAGGTACAGCTCTGGAGGTAGGATATGTTGATAACTTTGGTGTAGCAAACTACCTTATCCTGCAGATCAAGACATAGAAAAATGATGGGAACTTTCCTTGAGTCCCAGTGAGCCCTAGCTCCTGTGTGAAAGCCTCTGTCAGTGGCCTGTGTGGGCCATAATTTCTAATGGAATTGTACAAGCTGTGGAAGCAGGAAGAGCTGCTGTAGCCCCAAGGAAAGGGAAACAGGCAGCATCCTCTGAGGGGTCGACTTGGCCCTAACTTCAGCCAGCAGCAGAGCTGCTGATGCTGTCTTTGAGCCACCTCTTGGAGCTGGTGTTAGATGGAGGCAAATGAAGCTTTCTTGGTGTTAACTTGAGCTCCCATGAAGGGTGACGAAAATGAGTAAGGAGGTTAATGTTTTCCCAACTCTACTCATCTGTGGGTAGATTTTTCACCTTTTTTTTTTTCCCCCAGTGTTTTTTATTCTATTTGAAGGAGCTGGACTGGTTTCTGTTCTATACTCATTCTCACTTTTGCTGCTGAGCTGGTTCTTACCCAGATCTCAACAATTATAGTTAAAGAAAATTAAGACTTTGAAATAGTCTGCCAAACACAACTACTGGAAACAAAAAACCAAACAGGTCTGACAACAGAGACTTATATAAATAAATATTAATAAAATAAAGGTTAAAAAGCACACCCTAATAATGGGCTAAGTATTAAAAGTACCAATTGGATGGGGCTCACCTAAAAGCAGTCAGTCACTGTCACTCACAATGAAAGAAACAGGAATGCGGTGACAGAAAAAACAATTCTGTTCATTTTAATTTGAACTCTGGCAAGTATGGGCAGTCTAGCTGGTGATGGTTCTTAGGCTGAGTATCTTTTTGATACAGCCTCAAGGATAATGTTGACAACATGTTGATAACACAATGTTCTTGCTGTACACCAAGAATTAAAAGCAGCTGATATAGGCAGGGTAGAAGCAAAGACATAAGAAAGAGGTAAATTTGAGGCTTTGACAGATAGGCCACATTAGTTGAGTAGACTAAACTCACAGTGGTGAGAAATAAACACTGTGCAACATATTTATTCCCTTAATATTGATGTGAAAAACAGATTGTACAAAAAACAGATGGTACAAGTTGCATTGTAGATAGTCCTATTTTGTTAATTATAGAAGCACCTTAAGGTAAAGGTAGCTATTTGCCTTGCAGATATTAAATTAGGTGAATATGATCCTATAGCTATCATCTTAAAGGAAAAGAAGTTATGGCCATTCTAGGATGCCACCTGGTTAGCCAGGGTAAATGCTTTGGGAGATCAGCCTGATTTTCCATCTTTTATATATCAGAACACTCAGGAATTAAAAATATGAAGAAGGCAGAATGAAGAAGACATATCCTGTTAGAAGTAATTGAGTAACTAACCCTTGGTACCTGGGAGAGAAACAGCTTTTGTGCTGCTGTTAAGACCTTTTCCTTCTTTTCTTCGTACAGCAGGGAACATAGGAGGCTTTGCAGTCCTCTAAAACATGGAGTGTTTTGTGCAAGGAGCACATATACCAGTCACAAATATGTAAGATATTAAATTTTCTATTCTTTTACTACTTGTGACATAAAATAACCATGTTAAATGCAGTGATATTTACACTTTTCTTCAATTGTTTGTAAGATTGCCTAAGCAGTAAAAGTGGAGTTGTAAACACATTTATTCATACATTAACAGTTATACCCTTGAGAATATTTCAAGCAAAACTGCATTCAAATAGGCTGTTTATTTGTTTTAAGGACTTTTTAAAAAATCAACAATTAAATAGTCCATCTGTTCCCCAAACACTTCTAGTTAAACATTTGACTATACAGTTTTGAAATGGCAATTTTGCTAAATTAAACATTCTGTGTTGCTTGTGTATAAATCCTTGACTGCTACAGGGAAACAACAGAGTAGACAAAAGCTTGGATTTGCCAAATTAAAATATGGTGTATATCAGCAGAATTACACCCACTTATAGTACATTAGGTTACTCCTTTTCTCTTTCGTCTTAGAAAACTACAAGTTAAAAATATTGCCTTCTGAAAGCTGGGTTAATCTTACAATTAGAGAACACAACAAATGGCTCTAAAATCACTGGGAAAGTACTTCCAGAGTGTGCTTGTGGAAATAGCTTTTCAAAGTGTATTTATATCCCCTAGATTTCCTTTTCCTGTATTTTAATGTTGGGCTAGAACCTGCTGATATTCCTGTTAAAATGAGCACTCTAAAATCAGTGCAAAGACATGTTAATGTTAAAATGCATACAGACAAAAAATGGGTGATTAAGGATAATTTATATTTTTCATTAAATTAATGCACATTATTCTCAGAGCAAAGTGCTTTATTATTAATGGAAATTAGTGATTGCTATTAATTACACATTTTAAGTGCTTTCATTTTAACCTGTCATTAATTTCTCATAGTAAAATGATGTGTTCCAACTTCAAATATTCTGAACTTTACTTTGCTCTTAAATTGTGTCAAGATTTTCCTTAGGACAATCTGGTTTTCACTGAGCATTTCTTCCATTTAACAATATCTGTCCCTTCATTCTTCATCTTGCTTGCTCAAACTACTAATTTTAAACTTTCTTTATTTTTTTATAGAGTAGAAATACCTTGAGGATTCAGAACAAAATTTTAAGCTGTTTTCTTATTGTCCCTACTGTTATTGTTAATTTGTGCAATCAGGTATTGGAGATGAATTCAATATGCTCATATTTTTTCTTTGGATGCAAGTTAGTTAATTAATGAATTAAATTTTCCTTTAGGATTTTTTTTTTCTTTTACACGAGCTGGCAATACTTCAAAAAATAATTCCTTGAAATGATTGTATTTTTATTCATCACAATATATCTTCAAAAATCAATCTGTATATGCAAAACTAACACGGAGGCTGCACAACTTTGTAATCACAGATGGCAGGACAGATGCTTCACATGAATTACAGTTATAAAGAAACATCAGCACTCAGAGGAATGAATATATTGTCTTCAATGTGTCCTGAAGATGCCAAATAGAATTGCATGAAATGAGGGAAATTTTGCTTTTCTATTATTTTTACAGGTGATCCGTGACTGTGACTAGGAATACTGTTTGACCCAATCTGTCTTTGAATTCCAGTAGAGATATTAAAAAATATAGGAGTGTGCTCAAAAAACAATCAAACCAATCAGGAATATTTACACAGGAGTTAGATGGTCAAATAACATAATACCAAAAGGTAATAAAGAGCAAAGTTTTAAACAGGCATGTCATCAACGTGTTTTGTCTCATACCTTCCTTTTTCCTCTGTGAAATTGTTCAATCTTAGAATGAATACTTATTCTCAAATTACCATTATTTAAGTTTACTGTTTTACTATTTTTTACCTTTCCTTTTTTAAACACACTCTTTTGTTTTGGTATGTTGTCTGTGATTTTCATTCAATCCATTTATTTTTTCCCCTAATTGAGACCTCAGTGTTTGTTTAACTCTTTCTAGCCTGGAATTCTATTTGCAAACAAATAGATGAATAATCCTTCTCCCTTCCCTTCCCTTCCCTTCCCTTCCCTTCCCTTCCCTTCCCTTCCCTTCCCTTCCCTTCCCTT